>NC_030432.2:20350894-20418394 GCF_001660625.3 Ictalurus punctatus
TACATAAGTTATAATAAATGTTCCGTATCAGTAAAGTCAACTTATTGGGATATTAATAAGCAAAGTTGCGTATGATCAGTCAGTGACTATGTGCAAATAATACTCAAGTCATATGATCTGTAGGGGATAAAACCCTCCGTGTGGCGTGCTCTTACAGGAAAATAATCATCAGCGGGGTGACGTGATGAAGGTAATTACACGCCAATAACACTACGTCCTGCAGTGTTTTATTCCCCTTATACCGCAGCGACTTGCCGAGGATTACAATCTTTATATACGTTCCCTCACCAGCCTCACTTTATTCTGTCTAAATAAATAAATAAATAAATAAATAGATAGATAAATAAATAAATAAAACCACAGCTTGTCAGCGTTACCATAAACCGCAAAGAAGTGTAAACTCGTCTGTCGTGAAGGTGTAGAAAACTAAACGTCACGGCTTCACCTCTGACTGTTACAAAGCGCAGACGCTGGAGTCTCCTTCCGTAAACGTTACACAAACATCTCCATACTCGAGGAAATCTTCACCATATCAGAGATCTTTTTAAATCTCTTAAAAATGATCACCGAAGTGCCCGCTGTACACGTCCCCGTGAACCATATAGAAACCGTAACGCATCGGAGCGAGCGCATTAATATAAACCTGCGCTACTGTCCGAGCTGCTGCTCTAGAAAACTAATCAACACCTTCTGCTACCAATCGCAATCCAGAATGCAGCAGCGCTGAGGTATGACAGATCTACAGCTATGGTGTGTTAATAATAATCCACAGCGTTACAGTAAGGGATATAAACCGCTCAGGAGTTTGAGGAAAAAATTCGGTCACTGAACTGGAGAGCTCGTCGGTTTTGGAGAGGCTGCGGCTGCGACTGTGGCGGCTCATGAAGGACGACCGCGTGTCGCTGGGGCTCCAGCTGGGCAGAGACGCTGTCACAGCCTTCGAGCGACCCGGAACGTTCTCCAGCAGATCCTGACATCCCATCAGCCGCACATCTAATGTTCCTGCAGGGGGAAATAACCACGATAGGTCACTTTCATCATCATCATCATCATCATCATAATACCATCCACTGTTGATGAATTTTTTAAACTCATAATCATAATTTTAACTGATTGGAAAAAAAAAAAAAAACAACGTGTGTAATCATTGACATGGGGAAGTTTTGATTTTTTGTAACAAGTATGGAAGGAGTCTCCAGTGTCAGTGCTCTGTAACAGTAAGTCCTCGGTAAGTGAGAACAGGAACTTTCTCACAACAGTAAATGCAACTAGAAATGGTTCAAAAGTTTGATGCGCAAGTGTAGCGTTATCCAAACTGCAAAATGTTGTCACACATTCGTCTCGAAAAGACACCGTGTGTACCGGAGTTTCTGTTAGCAGATAAAAACTGTTTCTTGACTGTTCAACATCCTCAATGCCTGATCCGGTACAAATATTATCGCGAAGCAGACGTACGTCAGGTGAAGTACGTTCGCAAATGCACGTTTAATAAGGTCTGTCTGCGCAGACATTTGTTTCTCTCATGTCTCTCCTGTAACTCCGACCGGCTCACTAGAACCTCCTTGATACCTACGCAGTTTGTATTTGTTACAAGACAAGCTAGCATGCAAGTGCGCAACTCTCAGTCTTTTTCAAAATCCTAACTGGCCAGTCGGAGCAGGGTGAAGTCCCTGAGCCATCTGATAGTGTCGCTTCACCTGCAAAGAAGCAGAAATCTCCTCCATTTAGACCCAAAGAGAAAGAGATGACTGGACCCCCCCCACGTCGGCCAGCACCGAAATCTCTTATCGGAAACTCTGGTTTGTACATGGATATTCCATTAAACAGCACAATAGGAATCACTTCAATGGCAAATTCAGGCCACGCCCCCTACTTCAGTCCAACACTTCAAGCGGTTTACTCTCTGTGAATCTGTCCTTTTGTCCAAGTTTATAGAGAACAGCGTGTCATACGGTGTCAGAAACTACATCAACAAATCTGAGACGCTGAACTATCCCACGCTAAACTGGTGGCCATTAGCTTGCACTGCTTTAGCCTTGTAGCTCCACTGAGCATGTCTCGGGTGAGACACTAGATCGAGGGTGAAGAGGACGTTGTTGGGGTCTGAACTTCCCCTTAAACCACATGCGTGTGTGTGTGTGTGTCTCACCGGTGAGAGCAGCGGGTTTGGCCAGCGTGCTGTACGGCGACGGTGTGTGTGTGGAGACGAGGCTGTGTCTGGGGCTCAGAGCGGCCGAGCTCATGAACACCAGCTCCTCCATGATCACACTGCTCTTGGGATGCTGGGGGGGCAGTTCACTCAGACGCTGCTCTAACGACAACTTCAGCAGGTCCAACTTCTGACTGGACTCGTTAAAGCGAGCCTGAGCCTGTGTGTCACACACACACACACACACACACACACACACGTTCATTATCTCAGACTGATTAATTCATTATCTCAGACTAATCCTATACTTTTGAGAAAGCAGACCATTATCACAAAACAAACAAACAAGTAAGGAAATAAATAAGAAAGTAAATAAATAAATAAGAAAAAATGAACAAAAACATAAACAAATAAATAAACAGTGTAATAATAGTTCATGTAGCAAATAGTGTAAGAAGTAAGTAAACAAGAAAATAAATAAACGAATAATAACCTAAAAACAGCGTAATAATTAAATAAATGTTGTAATAATTTATGCAACATTTTAAGAAATAAATAAACAGCATAATACATTAGTAATTCAATAAAATGCAACACACAAACAATGCCATAAATAAACAAGCATTAAATAACCAAATAAAAAGGTTTATGTGCACGCAGCCTGGGCGTGACCCCGTAGATACACACCGATTTTCTTTCTTTCTTTTTTTTAATATGCGACAAAAACAAAGATTTTTTTTCTGTAAAGAACAAATATAATGCATTTTTTTAAACAAAAAAACAACATAAAACACCGCGACCCGTCATTTCCCGTAAACTCACTTTGCTTTAACGCTGACTATAATTTAATGAGAGTGAGGCTCTTTACTGACTTTTTAAGTTCAAACTTTAAGTTCAGCTAACATAATGAGGTCAACTTTGCGGAGACAACAGGATAGCTGCCTTGGCCGAGATGTCGGAACTCCTGTTACGCAGCGTAAAAAACTACACGCTAAGATCTCTTTTAAAATCGGAGACTTGCGTGGGGAACGTTCCTCACAATACTAACACTGAGCACTTCTAAATCTCAAATTATAACACAAGTATTATAAGTATGCTCTGATTGCCTCTGTGTGTATGTGTGTGTGTGTGTGCGCTTGCGTGCGTGTGATATCCGTGCCTCTGAGTGAGTCTTTTTCTCAGCCAGTTTGCCTGAGCCGAGTAGCTTCATGACGTTCTTCGCTCCCTCGGCCACAGCGTGCTCGATGCGAGCGTGATGACAGAGTTCCTCCACCCGCAGGTCCAGAGGGCTGATAATGGGTTTCTCTGGAACACACACACACACACACACAATCAATTACCCCTGGATTTGTTAATCGACCCTGAATTTGTTAACGAGGCTCTATAGTATCTATAATTCAGCTAGCCAGATAAACACTTCTGATGATGATGATGATGATGTAAAAAGGTCCTAAGGCAGTAGGTTAGGCAGAATCACAGCTACAGGAATCAGACGTAACGGTGGTAAACGCAGTGACATTACCGATGAGGTGCTGAGTGTCGAAGCTGAGCTCGTGACTCTGGCTGGCTTTCAGAATCTGCATCCTGATGAACTCGATCTTCATCTTACTGTCCTGAAGCATCTGCTGCGCAGCGGCCAGGAGCTTCCGATCCTACAAACACACACACACACGCACACACAGTTAGTTTTGCTGAAGTGAACAGCAAACGCATGGGCGATAAAGAACGTTCCGGCGTCATGGTTTTCAGCACATCACCCACCTGCTTACGGTTTCATATTTTCAAACCCGATGCCAATAAATGCCAAAAAACTTACTTCCATAAAACATGTGCCCCATGAAGGTCAGGATAAACGACTAAGATGACCTTTCAATGATTAACCTGATTAGTTTATGGCTATAAATAAGCCAGCTGGTGTTGTGGAATTCCGGAAGAATAAATGGAGAGTCAAGTTAGGCCTCTTTTTAAATACACATATATTTAATGTAGGGAAATATAAGAGGTGAATCACCTCCAAATCACTCGAGAGCATTACTGTAAAATGTTTTTACCTCCGTGCGTCATGTAGCCGTCCTGTAACTTTATTGTGCATGTTCAGAAATGATATTTTACATCATTTTGGTCTTCAACACTACACATTTTAGACCTGAAGGTTAAAAATGTTGGACGTTGGAAGATTTATTTCTCGCCTTCTTCTTATATTTACTACAGGTATAATGTTTTATTAAAAGGTTCCGTTTACTTTTTAATACAGGCAATAATTAGACAGAATCGAAATTCATGTTTCATGCAATTTTAAGTAAAAAATTCAAAAGAAATCTGGATTAAATATATAAATAAATAACTGATGCACGAAAGGGTTAAACACGCCAGGTTCAGGTCTAGAGCAGATACGGGACGTAAAATCCATCTAGAGGACGAATCTATGACAGTCTGTGGAAAAACAACAGCTCCCGTTTCCGACTGGACGTCTGAGCCGCCTTCAGCTAAATACACGTACACACGGTGGATATAAAAAGTCTACCTGTTAAAATGGCGTGTTCTTGTGATTGTATAAAAGTGAAAGCAAGATAAATCAGAACCTCCCCCTCCCCCCCACCTTTAATATAACACGATAACAGCAACCAACAGAAAAACAACTAGAAATCTTTTAGAGAGACAAACAAGGTTGCATAAGTATGTACACCCCTTAATTAAGCACCTTGTAATACAGCACTCAGAGTGTTTGGGTAAGAACCCACACACTTAAAACGTCTTGATACGGCGATTCCTGGACTCTGACATAACAACGTTACTATTATACATACTTTTCTGTTTCCGTCTCTGCGGGTCTATCACGACAGGATCTTCATCGTATAACGTGACATGGAGAACACATGCGAGCGGGCAGACTGTTATTCAGATATTACCATCTTACAGTGTGACAAGTAAAACTGGCTTAAACCTTGTAACTGGCAACCCTGCTGTGTGTGTGTGTGTGTGTGTGTGTGTGTACCAACATGAAGATTCACAAATCCATCAGGTTTATCATTAAGCAGAAGACAACACATTGTTCCAGAGCGACCCAAACTGCAAAAAACACCCACACACCAACCGCCCGAGGAGGAGTGAACTACATTCCACCCAGATTCCTCAGGCTGTGTGTGCGTGTGTGTGTGTGTGTGTGGAAAGGCTTCTGTTTATCAGTAACTTCCTGCCTGACATCATCCTCTATTTGAGGCAGTGTTATTATCCCAAGTGATGTAACTATCCAAAGTTTCCTATCTTCGCGGGTCAGAGTGAGTGTACTTATCCTGTTATCTGGGTGAGAAGATTCCTATCGGAATCCCGTCTCCATGACCATCAGAGCGATACTGACCCATCGTGGGGTGTGTGTGTGTGTGTGTGTTATATAGAACAGGGCAGGTAGTTCCAGAAAACAGCGATGGGAATTCCACCTATATTTAGTGATTCAGATCGGATCGGATCGGATCAGCAACAAGAGTCGGATATTTTGGCTCCGCAGCGGCTCCTTAACTCTTTTCCTCCAAATTTCCTGCTCTTTGCCCGTTTAGCATTGAGAGGAGTATTGAACACAGTCTTGCGTTCCTCTCTGATGAATGAAACAGCATTACTCCTAGCTGCGTATTCGCTATAAAATCTATCTGAGTGAATGTAGACGTCCCTGTGTTTGGATGGAGGAACACAGTACGCGTTGTGAATTCCAGAATGATTATATTATTGCTTTTCAATGATGTTCCACATTCAATCGAACGATAAAAAGCTTTAAATAATGTTGTGTCGTTCTTTAACGAATAAGAAAACTGTAATGTAAGAGGTATAAAACGCTTCAGGACATGACGCTATAGGACAATACACAACAGTAACAGTAACTTAGAAGCAAGAAGCTCGCTGTTCTTTCTTTCTTTCCATCTTTTCCTCTGACCATCTTTCTTTCTTTTCTATCATTCTTTCAACTAGGTTCCAATCTTTCTACGTTTCCTTCTTTCTTTCTTTACTTCTTTCATTTATTCTGTCCTCCCACCTTTCTTCCTGTCTCACTCTCATTCTTTCCATCTTTCCTTCTGTCCACCTTTCTTTCTGTCCGTCTTTCCATCTTTCTTCCTGTCTCACCCTCATTCTTTCTGTCTGTCTTTCCATCTTTCTTCCTGTCTCACTCTCATTCTTTCCATCTTTCTTTCCACTTTTCTTTTGGGCTCACTCTCATTCTTTCCACCTTTCTTTCTGTCCGTCTTTCCATCTTTCTTCCTGTCTCACCCTCATTCTTTCTGTCTGTCTTTCCACCTTTCTTCCTGTCTCACCCTCATTCTTTCTGTCTGTCTTTCAACCTTTCTTCCTGTCTCACTCTCGTTCTTCCACCTTTCTTCCTGTCTCACCCTCATTCTTTCTGTCCGTCTTTCCATCTTTCTTCCTGTCTCACCCTCATTCTTTCTGTCTGTCTTTCCACCTTTCTTCCTGTCTCACCCTCATTCTTTCTGTCTGTCTTTCAACCTTTCTTCCTGTCTCACTCTCGTTCTTCCACCTTTCTTCCTGTCTCACCCTCATTCTTTCTGTCTGTCTTTCCATCTTTCTTCCTGTCTCACCCTCATTCTTTCTGTCCGTCTTTCCATCTTTCTTCCTGTCTCACCCTCATTCTTTCTGTCTGTCTTTCCACCTTTCTTCCTGTCTCACCCTCATTCTTTCTGTCTGTCTTTCAACCTTTCTTCCTGTCTCACTCTCGTTCTTCCACCTTTCTTCCTGTCTCACCCTCATTCTTTCTGTCTGTCTTTCCACCTTTCTTCCTGTCTCACCCTCATTCTTTCTGTCCGTCTTTCCACCTTTCTTCCTGTCTCACCCTCATTCTTTCTTTCTGTCTGTCTTTCCACCTTTCTTCCTGTCTCACCCTCATTCTTTCTGTCTGTCTTTCAACCTTTCTTCCTGTCTCACTCTCGTTCTTCCACCTTTCTTCCTGTCTCACTCTCATTCTTCCACCTTTCTTCCTGTCTCACTCTCATTCTGTCCATCTTTCTTTCCACCTTTCTTTCTGTCTGTCTTTTCGTCTTTCTGTCTGTCTTCCACCTTTCTTCCTGTCTCACTCTTTCCAAATATCTTTCTCTCACTCTCATTCTTTCCATCTGTCTTTCCATCTTTCTTCCTGTCTCACCCTCATTCTTTCCAAATTTCTTTCTCTCACTCTCATTCTTTCCACCTTTCTTCCTGTCTCACCCTCATTCTTTCCACATTTCAATCTTTTCATTATCCTTCCTTCCTTCCTTCTGTCTGTCCAGAATACAGAGTGAAAATAAAAGATGAAATAATCGGGATCGTGGTTACCTTGGACGAGCCGTTGGAGTACATCTGGATCATGTTCTCTGCTCCCTGTTTCACTTTGAGCTCGATGTGGATCTGTTTCTTCAGTGCTGCCAGGCGGCTCTCACTGTTCGGCGTGTCCGGAGTCAGAGGGCATTCTGAATAAACGAACGACAAAACGACAAAGATCAGAAGATCACCCGAGTGAGGAGAACCCACCCAAGAGATGCGTCAGAGTTCACTGACTTCATTTTATACCAAAACGCTGCTGAAATCTGGATTCTGTTCCATGCCATTACATGTAAATATAAACAGATAAAAGTATGAAGTGTTGGTTTTTAGAAAAAGTTAAAAATGTTAAACTGTTGGCAATGTGCTGTGGTACAAGAGGAATAAAACGCAGGCTGTTATAGGAAAATAATCAACTTCAGGGTGGTACGAGTAACTCCGCTTCATCACACCACCCAGTCGTTGATTAGTTTACTAGAACAGCAGCCCACACAGTGTTTTATTCTGTAATTAACTCCGTGTGTAATCACTGCGGTGCTTTGTAAGTTAAAACTGTCCTTGTTGTCTTTCCTCATGTCTTCAGAGGGACGAGCTGAGAAGCGACGAGGAGGAATTGAAGAATCGACCATCTCACATATTATGGATATAAAATGGCAAGTTTTTGAGATAAATCAGGTCAGAACTTTTCCTCCATCTCAATGTGAAATTACGTTGTATAAAAGTTAAAGCGAAAAACAATCAGACACATTTTAGGGGGGGGGGGGGGGGGACTAAATTATAACAATAACCTAGTTAAGCGTAAGTGTGCACACCCTTTTATAATTAGTTATGTGGCTGTGTTCAGAATGAACCAATCACATTCAATCTCATGTTCAACAGTAATTACAAATACGACAGCTGTCATCAATTAAATGATTCTAATTAACCCAAAATAAAGACCAGCTGTTTCTGTCGGGTTTTCCAGAGACCAACAGCAACATTAAAGGAGCTGCAGGAACTCTCAAATCTCTCATGTTCTTCACATGTCTGGGCTACGGGTTTAGGACGGGATAAAGGGAATCCCTTATTCACAAAAAAAATAATCAAATCTCAACTAAATCACCCCAAACCACATGGCAAAATGTGTTACGGTCTGATGAGACCAATTCCAAAAGGTACGAAAGTGCCCCATCCCCACGGTGAAGCATGGTGGTGGGAGCATCATGCTTTAGGGCTGCTTTACTTCAACCGGAACTGAGACTTTTTATCAAGGTGGAGCTAATCATGAATAGCTACAAATATCCGTCGATTTTAGTGCAAACCTTCAGGTATCTGCTAGTAAGCTGAAGATGAAAATTAATTTCACCTTTCAGCACAACAACGACCCAAAACAAACATCCAAATCAACAAAGGAACGGCTTAACCAAAAGAAGGTCAATGTTTTCGTAGCCAGAGCCCAGACCTGAATCCAACTAAAGACCTGTGGGGTGACCTGTGGGCGGTGTACAGGAGATGCCCTCACAGTTTAACGGATCTAGAATGCTTTTGCAAGAATAAGAAGTGGAAAATATCGCCAAGTCAAGATGTTCCATGCTGACAGACTCTTAGCCAAAAAGACTGAGTGGTGTGATAACATCAAAAGGTACTTTAACTAAACATTAGTTTAGGGGTGTGCATACTTATGCAACCAGGTTATTGTAAGTTTTTTTTCCCCTCAAAAAAAGTTTGATCGTTTTTCACTTAATTTATATACGTTGTGATTTCACACTGCGGTTGGAAAAAGATCCGAGATGATTTATCTTAGTTTCGTTCTCTTTTTTATTCTCATCTGCCATTACAAAAACCTGCCATATTAACAGGGGTGTGTAAACTTTTTATATACATTGCAACCGCTGGTGCATACTGGGAAGTTTATGGTTGTGTTGGGTGTTGCCATGGCGATGCGCATTTGTTGATGCAGAATTTGGTCTGAATCATCACTTTGAGAAGTATTTCATATATTTCAACAGAGACATGTTTAATAGAATGAATGCAAAAGACCCGACTCCGACACACACACACACACACACACACACACACACACACCTGTTAGCAGTGAGTTGGAAGGTAACGTGAGTTGGAAGAGCTCGGTGTTTTGTTCCAGTGCCTCTGGGCAGAACAGGTTGATGAACTTGACAAACCATAAGACAAAAGCATAAACTATCGTAACGGCAAAGCCACAGCATTGACAGGTGACCTTACTGATTCATGTTCAGACTGGAATTGCATGCAACGCAGTGAACACACACACACACACACACACACACACACACACACACACACACAGAGAAGAAACCTGTTCGACTTCTTCAATAACACCTCCAAGATCTCTCACAAAAGCAATTAAAGCAACACAACAACAGTCACAGTCTTTCTTTTTGTCCAGACGAACGGACAGAAAACATCAGTCACACCAACGACCTACACACAACTCACCACGTACATCACACCAACGACCTACACACAACTCACCACGTACACCACACCAACGACCTACACACAACTCACCACGTACACCACACCAACGACCTACACACAACTCACCACGTACACCACACCAACGACCTACACACAACTCACCACGTACACCACACCAACGACCTACACACAACTCAGCACGTACACACCAACGACCTACACACAACTCAGCACGTACACCACACCAATGACCTACACACAACTCAGCACGTACATCCCACCAACAACCTACACACAACTCACCACGTACACCACTCCAACGACCTACACACAACTCAGCACGTACATCCCACCAACGACCTACACACAACTCAGCACGTACATCCCACCAACGACCTACACACAACTCAGCACGTACATCCCACCAATGACCTACACACAACTCAGCACGTACATCCCACCAACGACCTACACACAACTCAGCACGTACATCCCACCAACGACCTACACACAACTCAGCACGTACATCCCACCAACGACCTACACACAACTCACCACGTACACCACAACAACGACCTACACACAACTCAGCACGTACATCCCACCAACGACCTACACACAACTCAGCACGTACATCCCACCAACGACCTACACACAACTCAGCACGTACATCCCACCAACGACCTACACACAACTCAGCACGTACATCCCACCAACGACCTACACACAACTCACCACGTACACCACAACAACGACCTACACACAACTCACCACATACATCACACCAACGACCTACACACAACTCACCACGTACACCACAGCAACGACCTACACACAACTCAGCACGTACACCACACCAACGACCTACACACAACTCAGCACGTACACCACACCAACGACCTACACACAACTCAGCACGTACACCACACCAACGACCTACACACAACTCAGCACGTACACCACATCAACGACCTACACACAACTCAGCAGACACATGCTGATCACAACCATCACCACAGGTTTTATTCCTCTTACACCACAGCAATTCATCAACAATTACAATTTTTCAAGTATTAAAGAACACGTCATACTTTTTATTCATTTAATATTGTAGCACATAGAGAAAAAAAAGTTAGTTCCTGTTGTCACTTACACTATAGCAGCTATAAACACTCGTTTCTTCACCTTCCTCTCTTTATTCCCTCTCTTTATTCACCGAATACAAAATTATATCTGTGTCATCTTTATTATTGATAGAGTAAAACATGGACCTCGACTTGTTTGCTCCTTACTTTCTTACTTGCTGTATTTCTTTCATTTATTCTGTCTTTCCATCTTTCTTTCTGTCTCACTCTCACTCTTTCGGCTTTCTTTCAATATTTCTTTCTTTCCACATTTCTGTCTCTCACTCTTTCTTTCTGTCTTTCTTTCCACCTTTCTTTCCGTCTGTCTTTCCACCTCTCTTTCTGGCCTTCTTTCAATCTTTCTTTCTTTCCACATTTCTGTCTCTCACTCTTTCTTTCCACCTCTCTTCCTGTCTTTCTTTCCACTTTTCTTTCCGTCTTTCTTTCCACCTCTCTTTCTGTCTGTCTTTCTTTCCACCTTTCGTTCCGTCTTTCTTTCCACCTCTCTTTCTGTCTGTCTTTCTTTCTGTCTGTCTTTCTTTCCGTCTTTCTTTCCACCTCTCTTTCTGTCTGTCTTTCTTTCCACCTTTCTTTCTGTCCCACTCTCATTCTTTCCTCGGTTATTTCTCCGTTATCATCCGCTCACGCCGCCCTGACACACAGAAAAGGCCTTTATACTCCACAAATAAACAACTGGACAGAATGCTTTGTGAGACCTGAACACAGCACTGATTCTCGTCTCGTTCTAGATAATAAACAATCATTTTTAAAATGGATCAATCAGCTTCGGTTTGCATTTCGTAGACTCAACATCCACGGCATGCTGACATGCTGAAAAAAGGCGATAAGATTTCAGGTGGTTCCCTAGTCACAGACCATAATGACATCTGTTTTCCTACAGCACGCCTCGGGGGCCATTAGGTTAAAAGTTTTAGGAAACGTGTATTTCAGTACACTTATGTTTGGCAATTATAAGCAGAACGTGAGCTTAAGGAAGAAGAACGTAGAAGAATCCAGACTAGTTACTTTCTGAACTCAGATTAAAAAGCTACTGAACGTCCTTGGCCTCGATGAAAAGCTTCATTATATGTTTCATTATCAGTGAGGTGAGTGAGAGCAGAAAACCCAGCGCACTCAGACGTTACCTAACAGGAGCTCTTCTGGATCCTTGACCACGATGTGAGCATTGAGCTCCTGCAGCTCCTGGTGCAGCTCCTCCACCTTCTTGTTGCTCTTCTTCAGCATGGTGTCCACATAGGCCAGCCTCTTCTTGTCCGTGGTGACACGCCGCAGGTTCTCCGCTCCCTCCTTGATCTTCAGCTCTTTTCGGATCTCGCGCTTGATCTGCTCGCGGATCTCGTCCAGCTTCTGCTGCACCATGGTGTCTGAGAGGTCCAGGTGATAACCCAGGCCCAGCCGATCTGACACCATGTGACCCTGGAGACGAGGAAAGTAACATGTGATGGCAGAGCAAAGTGCTGACACTGGAGACTCCTTCCCTAAATGCTAAATAAACGGCACCTCACTTTTATGAAAGCTTCACCAGATCAACGATTACACACGTTACTTAACCCGTTTACGTGACGCGTAGGCTGTACGAGTCCCTCTGAATGAGCGGTTACTATAGAAACGATAACGTATCAGAGCGAGCACGTTAATATAAACCTGAGATTAGCAGCTGCACTACTGTCAGAGCTGCTCTTTATCCACAGTGCTGTAGGAAAATTCCATCTCTTCTGTCCTCCTGAAAAACCTCAGACTGGCTCCTTTAACACACCGAGAAAATCCCCATCATCTATTACCACCTCCAGCAGCATGAGTCACAGGCTTATAGGCTTAGAGTCACTTCCTAAACACACACTCTCACCACACACACACACACACACACACACACACACACACACACACACACACACTAGGGCTGCACAATTATGGCCAAAATGATAATCACGATTATTTATCCTGATTATTCACTGATTTTAGGGACAACATATTTTTATTGCACCGTCAACCAAATGAAAATATGCAATAAAATATAACAACAGGAACCAAATGAAAACAATTCAGGTGAATGCAGAAAAGGCAATAACAGTGTTTACAGGAGAAGAGACGCAGACAAATCACCCAATAGATCGGTGCAGGGACGACGTCATTTTGTACCGAAACCCGGAAGTTATCATCACATCAGGTTCCCTCGACAAAAACCCAATAGGATTTTCCCATAGGCTTTTGGATTACTGCAAAAACTACGCTCTGTGATCAACAAAAGTTTACAATACGGACACGTTTTGTCAATCAAGACCATTTTCACAAATGAGCACAACTTTTATGAAGTTTAAAGCCTAAATACAATCTGCAGAAATAAAAAGCTAACCGTACGCTATAAACGAACTACACCACGGGCGCTCGACTTCAACGTCACCGTCACCAAGCTTCCGACGACTTTCCCAAACTTTATTTAAAACATTTTCCATAATACGGATTTACTCTGTGGAGGAATCGTCATCGTTTTTTTTTTTTTTTTGGAATTGTGCACAGAAAACCTGAACCAGTTTATCTGCAATGTTTTTTTTCCTGTTCGGCGTGATGACGTTTAATGTCCCCGACAACATCTGTAGTCCTGTTTAGCAATATGTTAGTGTCATGATTTCCCCTCACGCAAGCACTGGAGCTCGCAGCACGCTCTTTTAGTGACAGTGACTTTGTTGACTTTCTACATGAGCATTTGTTGTGATTTCTGACCTGTCTCCACCCCTGTACAGTCAGTGGTTGTTACCGTATGTGTCATCATTAGTCTCAGCTGTTTTGTTTTCACCCTTAATTACGTTCGCCTTTTAAATCCCTTGTGTCTCTTTGTTCGACGCAAAGTATTGCGCGAGTTTTCCGTGTACCAAGCAGTTGTTCATAGTTTTGATCTTATTCTCGACCTCGTTGTTTGATTGTTGTTTAGCCTTGTTTACGCCCGTTTCCCGATCACCTGACCTTTTGCTTGTTTTCAACCACGCTATTGTCTCGCATTTTGGATTTGTCTGCCTCTCTTCAATAAACCTATCTGCACTTGCATCCGTCCTAAACCCTCATCACGTGACCGTTAGCAACCGCCTTTTTCAATACACGTAAAAGCTTTTTAAAAAAATCATGAGTGGGGTTTTACTGGCGTATTTTATGTAGTAGAATAAAAAGTGAAAATATTCTGAGCTTGTGTTCACCATAGACCTAATTTCAGTCTTTTAACCAAAATCCCATTCAATAAACCCACTGACTCGGGACAATGGAACAGAAGTGCTAAAATTAGGGCTGCAACTAATGATTATTTTCATAATCAATTAGTCGGCCGATTATTTTTCGATTAATCGATTATTCAGACTGGGGGGGGGGGGGGCTTTCAGTACCCCCCCCCCCCCGGTATATTTAAAATAAAATCCACAAACGGAGTGTTACAAATATAAACTTCAGACTAAAACTTTCCACAACTGTTTGTCCAATTATATAAAAGACACAACATAATATATATTATTCATTTAGGACTGTAGTTTCATTCCGTGCTTTTTGTGCATCCATAAAAATAATGCATAAATACTTATAATGTAGGATGCACAAAAAGCACGGAATTAAACTACAGTCCTAAACGAATAACATATATTATGTTGTGTCTTTTATATAATTGGACAAGCACTCCTAAATGAATAATAAAAACTCCCTTTCACTGCCCCTTATGCTTTCTGTTACTTGCTGTCTTCAGACATATTGTCTTACTTTTGATCATAATGTTTTAATTAGACATTACAGATCTTACTCTGTACTGATCTACACTCTGTATCAGCGCGTCTACACCGTGCGTGATCAGCAACGCGGCCTCGTTACTGACACATCACTTCCGTTATAATAAACGACAGAATTTACACTGTAAGTACGCAAATACAGCATATAATGACAAACTTAAATTAAACTAAACCTTTTAAGCAGCTTGCACCAGTTTCCCCTGCTCCTTACACACTCTGGAGCATCTTGGATATAAACATGTTTGTCCTTGTGCAGCACTGTTTAATGTACATCTGCGGTGTTTAATATAAAATGCTCCCTGCCTTAGAGGACTTTCTTCCTCAGTCACGTGACGATTTCTCCTCCGTCTGTTAGTGACTGAAGTCGTGTTGGGAATAAAAGGTAACACTGACAGAATCAGTAAACTGATGAAAGTCATTGTCTGTGATTCTGGGTGTCTGCTAATGCTAGCGTGCGTATGACGATATGCGCCGTCGACTAGGAAGCGGCTTATACTTCTGGTTAGTAAAAAAACCACTAGTGTTATATTTGAGATGATATTACCTTTCTAAAATCCACACACTAGATGGTAGAGTACGCAGTGCATAGTGTAAGTGTTTAGTACTTCATTTGGGACACAACTTTAGTATTTACTCTCCGAGGCGTGTTTTCTGAACGGAAGCAACGCAATGAGTACACCTCCCCCGTGCCACACATAGACCAACTAATCCATAATGAAATTCGTTGACATGGATTTTCATAATCGGTTATATTGATTAGTTGTTGCAGTTCTACTTCAAATGATAACTTGTTTCTGGGTGTTGGTGTACACAATGACATCATCCCTGCGCCGCTCTATGGTGACTGGCTGTAAGTTTAGGAAGCGCTTGATTTGAACTGCAGCGGAGTTTCTACGAGCGGAGGACGAACTTTAAACGTCAATATCGCAGTCGATCATGTTCACGTAATCATGCGCAGCGTCAAAATCCTAATCCAGATCAATATTCGAGTCATTGTGCAGCCCTACCACGCACACACACACTCTCATCAACCTTCTAGTTTCGGCTAAGCGCTACACACGCTCAAAGCCAGTCTCTCTTTCACTTTATAACCACAACCTGATCATTACTGACTGTGCACCAGATTTTATGGAAAAGCCGTTCTCGAAAATATCTTACTAAAAAAAAAAAAAATTTGATCTTTTTAGGTTTTTCTGAAAACACTTTCACACAACGATTTTGTCGTCAACTTTCTTTCAATCTGCACCACCAGCTTTTGTGAATCCGCAACACTACTGACTTAACAGTCCAAAATGTATATAAATGTAAAATAGTGTGCAAAAGTATTGGCGTAAAGATATCATGTAACTTATAATACACGGAAACATTTCTACGCGAGAATCGGACTATAAAGATCAGTAAACCCTTTGCTGACGTGGTCACAGGTTTACTGGTTAAAGGGAATCAGCTGGTGGATCTTGGAGAACCTGACGCAGCTCTACTTCACATGCTGGTTCTCACTTCTGCAGTTTCTGCACTAAAACCAGAACAGCCGGCATTATGGTTTTATCTGAAAAACACCCGATTACGGAATATCTTTCTTTCCTTTTAACCACAGCTTCTCTCTGTAATGTAATTTTTTTGGAGCGTATTCCTGCCTTGCACCGCGTGTTCCCACGGTAGACTCACGATCCATCATGACTAGGACAACACGTTTACTGAAGAGAAATGACGATGTCTGGAAACCTAATAAATCTTTCTACTGTCACAATAACCAGAAGACATCAAAGACACTTTTTTTTTTATTAAAACGGCAAGAATAAATTTATTAATATGAATGACACTACAAGCGCTAACCCCGCCCCTCACTCTAACCTTACCCAATCAGAACAGTTCGTCTGTACAGGAGTGCAAACCAGGATCAAAGGAAATGTACTCTAATGTTATATTATCTGTTATACAATATATTAAGTTAATAAATGCACAGTAGTGTAATAACGGACACATAGTGTCTCTCAGGCAGATAAAACCTGTGCTAGTCACCAAAGGACTGCACCTTCTAATGCACCTGATTATGGACCAGCGTAAATAAGACAATGCAATAATTACTGAAGTAATGCCTTATCTTTAATATTACACTGCAGTAAGGTCATAAACCCTGATAGAAGGATATAAACCTTTCCTGGTAGCACGTGCCCAAGTTGTTCATTGAGATTATAAAGCTCTGACAGATCGAGCACTGATCTGACGTGTAATCTTCATCCAGCAAACATCTTCAGACACAAACACGATTAAGAAATCCTAAAAGAAGTGAAGAGCTCTTGCGTTGCAAACAGAAACACAGGTGGCAAAGGGGAGAGGGAGAGTGAAAAACTGAGAAAACGGGAGAAAGGAGGAGACAAAAGTGGGGAAACAGCCAGTGACACTGATTCAGTGCTCAGTCACAGATCTCAGAGTTGCAAAAAAAAAAAAATTCTTGTGTGAAAATATTTTGAATATTGACAAATATATCATCCAAGATGTCTTATTATGAGTTTATTATAAACTAAGATTATTCAGCCTGTCTTAGATGCTTTTACACACATGTAAGCTTGAAATTCTATTATTCGTTTGGTAGATTATTTTGATTCTTTGTATAAAGAAAGGCTTAAAATGACAAAAATGATCTGCCAATAGAACAAGTTTGAAAAATGGTTTAATATTAGTGTTTGGTTTATTGTTGTCTCAGAAAAGGAAATACTAAATGTATTACTATATGAAAGATATTTTCACCTGCTGTCTTTTTTTTTTTGCAGTGATGTCAGTGTGCTTAAAGACACTTTACCTGGAAATGTGATTTATATTACAGCATTTATTTAAGAGTTAAAGGACTACAAGCTAGTTCAAGCTACACCACATGCACCTGCCTAGACAAACATACAACACACACACACACACTAGAGCTATGTTTCCATCCACGTATTTTGATACGAATTTTGGAACGTCGCGTAAAAAACACTGGATGGAAACACCAGATGCGAATCCATCCATCCATCCATCCATACCGCTTAATCCTTTTCAGGGTCATGGGGAAACCTGGAGCCTATCCCAGGGAGCATTGGGCACAAGGTGGGGTACACCCTGGACAGGGTGCCAATCCATCGCAGGGCACAATCACACATCCATTCATACACTACAGACACGCCAATCAGCCTATCATGGATGTCTTTGGACTAGAAGAGGAAACCGGAGTAAACCCCCACAACACGGGGAGAACATGCAAACTCCGCACACACGTGGCCACGGTGGCAGTTGAACCCCCGACCCTGGAGGTGTGAGGCGAACGGGCTAACCATTAAGCCACCATGCACCCTCAGATCTCCAAATCTCCAAAATGCACATAAAAAAAACAACAACTTATGCGCTCAGTTGAGGCGTTTTTTTTTTTTTTTATTCGGTAAGAAGATATAAACGCATAAACTACGATGGAAACACATGTACGGAATAGATTCTTCCATACACGTGTAAAAAAAAAAAAAAAAAAAAAAAAAAAAAAAAAGGTAATGTGACTTTGCCTCAACAAACCATGTGACTGGATAATTGGCTCAGAACAGTTAGTAAAATGGCAGAGAACGAGATGCGCCGGTTTCCCTAGAAGTGACGATTTTGTTCTCTTGAACATCCGGGATAGAAACGGTGCTTTATTCGAAACGTTTTATGCGGTATTCCAATTTTTCCTCATAACTTGTATGGAAACATAGCTGCTGTTGATGGCACCACTGCAGCGACAAGTACAAATACAGTTTGGTACGTTTAATTCAGAAAGTGTGCAAAATCTTAATTGCTAAATTCCACCTCATAGACGGTATCACGGTATAAAAATGTCAGCGGATAATAATCGAAAAATCTCCAAATCCGTATCCTACTGCTAGATCGCTAACAGGAATGGGAACAGAAACATTAACAACATAAATACAGCGTAACGTCCAGTGAGAAGAAAAACAACACATACGGCTGTGAGTCTGAATCAGCTCCATGTTTACTGAAGTAAACACAACGTACATACACTAAGAACACTGTAACACTTCAGTGTTAAAACGTTATAAAAACATAAAACTGCAACACTAACATTGAAATGTGAAGGTGTTGATTAATTCTCCATAACAGCAGCTCCGACAGCAGCACAGGTTTATATTAAAGTGCTCGCTCTAATATGTCATCGTTTCTACAGTAACGGCTCATTCACCAGACACGCCACACAAACGTATTTTAAAATACATTTATAAAATAAAAAAAATAAAATAAAAAAACAAAAAAAAAAAACAGTGTATAATCCTCAATCTGTAAGGAGGCGTTTATCTAAGGCTTATATAAGGAGTCTCCAGTGTCAGTGCTTTGTAAAAGTCAGAGGTGAAGCTGTAGCTTTTTTATAAGTTCCCCAACATCTCCAGGTCAGAGGAGTTCTTGGTAACAAGACTGCATTTATTTATTTATTTATTTTTGGTCTTATTAACTTGGAGAGAGAAGAGAGAGGTTCATAAAAAGTATTTACTTGGAAATATGAATATAGTGTACCTGTACAAAAGAAATAATTGATGGTACACAACTGGATCTCAAGAACCTACTGATGCAGGTTAAAAAAAAAACAAAAAAAAAAAAACAACAACAACAAAAAAAAAAGGTAAAGAAAATGTGCTAAATCTGATCTGGGACCAGTACAGCATTTCAAACCAGTGTCTACACCAGTACTTAATGATATTCAGTATCACACTACTACAGCTGTAACAGTTACAGGAACAGAAACAGAAGCATTAACAGGAACAATCAAAATAACATAAAAAATACAGTGTAATGTCTACTGAAAAGAGGAAAAAACAACAACACAAAAGCAACACAAGAGGTTGTGAGTCACTTTGAATCAGCTCCATGTTTACTGAAGTCTGAACAGAACCAGAACTTTCGCAAAGTTCAAAGTAAAAAAAATTAAAAATAACGGTTCTGAAGCGGAACATTGTAACACTTTAGAGTAAGAAACTTATTTTAAAAATTATATTTATAAAACTGCAACATCTGTAACACTGGGATCGCGGTGTTGTGTCACTTTTAGCGCGTAACGGAGAGAATAATCTCTGGAACACACACTCTCTCTCTCTCTCTCTCTCTCTCTCTCTCTCTCTCTCTCTCTCTCTCACACACACACACACACACACACACACACACACTAAAGAGGAATTAGGAGTGTACACTTTCCCTACAAGTTTTCAAACAACACCACAAGAGCAACAAACTGTTTGTAAACAAAATGCGAAACTTTTCGTACCTGCATGGGATCAGCGGCCATCTTGGCCCTCCAACTCCAACTCCAACTCCAAAACTGTGCGGTGAGGGGAGAGGACGTGAGAGGGGCAAAAAAAAAAAAAAACACCACCACCACGACTCACACCAACACCAACACCCTGTTTTCACTCTTAAACCACCTCCATTAGCCTATATTCTCTAACAAAACCACGCCGAGTCCCGGATATAAACAGTGTCCCATTGCGTAAGCGTGAAAGTCCTCCAGAAAGAGGGTTCTCCTGGAGAGGAACGTGTAGAACCCGCACACAAACCGCTGAGGAGTAGCTGTTATCCCGTACATGTGAAAAGACAGGGTTGCCAGATTGGATCTTCTGTTCCCAAGAGGGTTGCCAGATTTAATTCCCTTTTATCCCCATTTAAAAAAAATTCACCAACATTTACAAAATAATAATAATAATAATAATAATAATAATAATAATAATAATAATAAGAAGAAGAAGAAGAAGCAGATGTCGGGAAACTTAACGTTACAGCTTTATCTCTGACTGTTACAAAGCGCTTACACTGGAGACTCCTTCCACAAATCTCGCAAAAACGTCTCCTCAGAAGAAACTTCACCATAACAATGATTATACAGTTTTTAATCTGTTTAGTATCAGTGCACGTCCCTGTCAATGGGCTGTTACTACAGAAATGATAACGTATTCAAACAAGCGCATTAATATATACCTGTCAGAGCTGATGTTATAGAAAATTAATCAACACCTAATGACCAATCACAACGCAGAAATTCAGCAGCGCTGTTGTGTAATAATCTTTCTTTATATCAGGGGTGTCCAATCTTTTCCAGAAAGGGGCGGTGTGGGTGCAGGTTTTCATTCTAACCAAGCAGAGGCCACACCTGAGGCTACTGAAAGCTGGGATCAACTGATTAAACAGGTGGAATCAGGTGTGCCTCCTGCTTGATAGGAACAAAAACCTGTAACCACACCTTTTGCGGATAAAACTGGACATCCCTGATATATATAAAGCACCTGTTTGTAGCTGCTGTAAAATAAGAGATTGGAACAGGAACTATCTTTTTTCACAGGTGCTCCAAAAACATTAAATGTAACAATAAACAGATAAATGTGCTGTTCTTTAATAAGGCAAATTGAAATCGTTGGCTAATTTGTGTGGTATAAGGGGATTAAAACACCTCAGGACGCGTTGTTTAAGAAAATAATCAACAACCACCATCATACCAACACTTAGAAATTCTCTTAACATAGACCTGAACCCCGACCCCTTTGTGGACCTCTTTGGCATCTCCTTGAGACCTGACTTGACTGCCTCAGTTCTAGCTCGGTGAGCCATTCTTCTTAAATGGAAACATTTCTCCCCCATCACATGATAGGTGGATCCAGGAAATGAAGAAGTTACAATGCTCGCTTTCAGGATCCCTTAAATCTTTTCACTAGACCTGGAAGCCTTAGACTTCATCAAAGGATTGCCCTGCTCTCCTGATACTAGTGGTGATGCACTATAATTGCCTTCTAATGATACCTAATGGAAAGATTCCTTTTGGAGAGAGGAATGACTCTGTGTTCCTGTTGTTGTTTTTTCTCTTTCTTCTCCTTTCCCTATCTTGAAGATAGGGTGTGGGTAATTGGTTCTGTAATTATTTGTGCGCAGGTTTAAATTGAGACAGTCTGCTGTTGACCATTACTTTTCATGGAATGTAATGTACCATTACTTTTCATGGAATGTACCATTATGCACCGTCTTGTTAAATGCTAATTAAAAAAAGATGAGGATTAAATAAAGATTAAAGATTCCTTAAATAACGTCTTATTAAGGACTCATGGAGGATTTTTGCCAGTTGTTGGCTACATCAGTGCAAATGCACCGATGTGAGAACACTATATATTTTTTCTCACACACCAGTTTGGTCCCCCAAAGTAAGCATGGTTTATTTTCTATGTCAGAAACGCTTACACGTTTGTTTACATCCTGTTCTCACTGTTTAGTATGTGATCAACAAGTTACAGGAAAATTACAATATTTTTCTTCAAAAATATTTTTCTCGGTCCCCCCCTTAAGATTTGTAATATTTCAAATAAAAACAAGACCTGAGATCTGCTTTCTACATAAAAACCCCCAGTAAAAGAAAAAACTAGTAACTATTCATAGTAACTATACTATTACTATGTGACTACACGACTATACTGTTACTATACTGTCACTATGTGACTATACTGTCACTATGTGACTATACTGTTACTATGTTGCTATACTTTTACTATGTTATTATACTGTTACTATGTAACTATACTGTTACTATGTTACTATACTGTTACTATGCTTAAAAAGATACAACTGATTTTTGTAGGGTTTTTTTTCTTCTTTAGAATGGAGAACCTACTAAAGACTTACGTAGGACATAAAACAGAGCATTGGAAATACATTTAGACACTGGGAATACAACAAAATATTCTCAAAGATTTTCAGATTACTTTCCCAAACAACAATGTTGGAGGTTTAATTTAAGTACACTAAGTTTATCCATGTGCAAGGGAGAACATCCTTATCATAAAGTTAAAGCAGATAAAGATTTTGGGGATAATTGAGTACGTATTTGGTGACAGATTTCTCTAATGAGACAGTTAAGGTGTCGGTGCAATGTGTATACATGGATTAACAAGAGCCCAAGTCACAGTGAGATCATCCTAAAGTGTGTCCAGTAGATTAGTGAGGATGTATGGAGTCTGTATGCGAGCCTCAGCATGATAGCATCCATACATACGGGGGTTTTTATGTAGTTAGGATTGTAAACAATTGGTGAGAGATAAGATTAATTACTGTAAGATGATATGAAGTAAAAGAAAGAAATTTTAGCCAAAATCATGATGTTTAGGGCTTCTTTCATCTGAATAAACTGTTAAACGTTACGCCTGTACTCAACCGACACCCAGAATTCCTGGGATAGGCTCGAGAAGCAGCATGACCCTGACCAGGATACACTGGTTTCTGGAGATAAATGAAGGAATAACATGATCTCCTCTGTTAAATTATCAATGTTTATTTATTTATTTATCAATGTGCCACTAGGATATTAAAAACAAGTGCATTTATTTTATCCAGCTTCCCCCTAGTGGTCATTATTAGTACCGACAATAAAGTGCAATCCATACAGTTAGTTAAACACGTAAAAAAAAAAAAAAAAATGAAAACACATTTTAATTTTGATGTAAACTTGTAAAATTACCTCTCTCTCTCTCTCTCTCTCTCTCTCTCTCTCTCTCTTTTTACAGGCTGTCAAAAGATTTTAGTTTAGCAAAAGAAAAAAAAAATGAAGAGGGGTTACAATTATTATGGTGTGTGTGTGTGTGTGTGTGTGTGTGTGTGGCAACTGGCTTCAATTCATATTTCATCATTTGTATATTTATTTTCCCCAGGACCCAAAGTTAACTTATAGAATATAAATACAAAGCCATTTTTTGTTCGTTTTAATTTGTAGTTAAAAAATGAGCCAAACACATACACTGCCAGTCAAAAGATTTGGGTCACTCAGAAATACCCTTGGTTTTGAAAGAAAAGCACCCCATTTCAATTAAAATAACATAAAATTGATCAGAAATACAGTCTAGACATTGTTAATGTTGTAAATGACCAATCAACCATCACTCCTGTGTTCCAGTAGCACATTGTGATATCTAATCCAGGTTTATCATGTTAAAAGGCTAATTAATCATTAGAAAACTCCTTTGCAATTGCGTTAGGATAGAAAGATAAGATTTAGAGAAACAGACGTCTCACAGGTCCTCAACTGGCAGCTTCATTGAATGGTACCTGCAAAGCACTAGTAAAGAGGTGACTGCAGGATGCTGACCTTCTAGGCAGAGTTGCAAAGAAAATGCCATATCTGACATTGGCCAATAAAAGGAAGAGATTAAGATCAAAGAACACAGACATTGGACAGAGGATGACTGGAAAACAGTGTTATGGATAGATGAATCTAAGTTTGAGGTGTTTGGAACACAAAGAAGGACATTTGTGAGAAAAATTTAAATATACCAGAAGAGTGCTTGATGCCATTTGTCAAGCATGGTGGTGGAAAGGTGATGTTAGTTACCATCCTCAGTAATCTCAGTGATCTTTCATCCTCAGCAGCAGCATGTGACTTCCAAATTGATGAGAACTCCAACCATAAGTAGGGCATCAGGACAGATTGGGCAGGTCTGGAGAGCAGAAGGGGTCACGATTGCAGGTATCTCAGGAGTAACATGTGTAGCTCGACAGAGAGAGAGAGGGAAAGAGGGGGAGAGATTACTGGGTATGCTTATTGCCCCGTAATGGTTAAGGAAATCGTATTTTGTGTGTGAGTGCAATCAGGGACTCAGGCAAGACTTTGACCTATGACCGCATAACTAAACTATGACTGCATAACTAAAAGGGTAACATGCACGAGTGCTCCCTGGGACATAAGGCGGCCAGCCACTCCATCAACAGAACTAGGTGAATGCATTAAAGGGGGGGCGGGATCCAAACATCCCAGTTCACCACAACATAGTGCATTTGGATTTACATGTGTAAGTCCTACAAATTAAAAAAATATAGAAATTTGATTATTTCTCTCTCTCTTTTTTTTTTAGAATATATTTTTTTAGCTAAATTAAAAAACAAAAATACATTAAAATAAAAAAATAAAAACTGAGTTTTAAAAATCTATTTGTTGTAGTTGGTGGCAATAATAGACTATCATATTGCATTTGGTTTTACACGTGTAGCTCATACAGTCAAAAAGTTATTGGATTTTTATTTTTTTAATTTTTAAAAAAATAAATTAATAAAAAATTAAACAGTTTTTAGAAATCTAATTGATGTAGTTGGTAGTAATAATAGACTATCATATTGCATTTGATTTACTTGTGTAACTAATACAGTCAAAAAGGTTTTGCAAAATAAAAAAGCAAAATAAAAATATTGTTTTTTAATTTTAAAATTATAATAAAAGAAAAATGAGATAAAATTAAAAACTGAGATTTCAAATTCTATTTGCTGTACTTGATGGCAATAATAAACTGTATCATAGTACATTTGGTTTTACATGTGTAACCTAAGCAGTGCTACTGCATTTTAATTATTCTTTTTATTTCTTTTTTTTTTTAAACAAAAAACTCTTGATTATTTTCAAAATAGAGTTGTCTTTGATAAGAAGATCTGGAATATAATATGATGTGAATGATAAAAAATAAATTTCATTTCTATTTGTTTACAGACAATATTTTAGCAATAAAAACAGCGTTTTGCTGTAGTTGCTGATTAACCCTGACTTTTATATGGCACGATAAGTTTATATGTGTAATAAAAATGTATATCATTAATAATATAAATAAAATATACGCTATAAAAAATAAACAAATACTGCATCCATATTGTATCCTAACACTGCAATACGTTAGATATCCTGTGAAATAGACGACTATAATCTTGGTAGAATCTTACACAGATGCCCAGGTCAAGCACTTTTTAGACGGCCCCTTACTGACTCCGTTACTATAAAGCGCTGAATGACCTGCGTTTCCGAAAGATTGGCTTCCGCGGGCTTTAACGGGAGAAAATTAACAATATATTCAGTTATACTTGGTTCTATGTCCACTACAGAGTAAGACAATACACATTTCGTCCTTTGTGTGTTTATTTCTGTCCCCGAACTGCAGGTAAAGCTGACCAGTGACAGAGCGCATGAATGCTGCAGCAATAACCGGCACCTACTTCCGGTTACAGATTTTAAACTAAAAGTGACGGTTACACTGGGATTTTTTTTAATGACAGCTCATGACATCTCTCTTTGCAAAAGTTTGTACACCTTTACATGAAAAGAACAAAGAAATGTATAATCTATAAAAATGTTACGGAACTGGACTGGAGGCGGACGCAGGTGCAGATCAAATCTTTATTAATATTAAATCTTTATTAATGTCAAACAAACAAAACACAGGGAGCGCGGTCTATACTGACTTTACTTGAACACTGGATATGAAGCTACGACCGCTAGCATGCTACAACGTTAACACATATCGTTGCACTCGTTAGCCATAACTAACGTTACAGACTATACAAACTATAATATTGCGCGAAGTGCGCAGTCACACGAGGGGTTTAAATAGCAAACATAATCAAACTAAAGCATGGACACCTGGGGCAAATTAAAGACATACTTAACCAATGCTCAAGCAGGAAGTGAGCGAACCAAAACAAAGTCACGTGTCCAGTCAGAAGCCGTGCCGCAGTGCCATCTGCTGGCCGTGGCGTAACAAAAACAGTAATCTATCATTATCACGTCTAACAAAAATCATTAAACAGCGTGTGTTAAGATAATAGCAGTGACACAAACTAATAAATTATATTAATGAACAGTTTAGATCTTAGTTTCTGGATTGTCTGCTTTAAATTTGTTGCCTTTGAACCTCAGTCTGTCTGTCTATCTATCTATCTATCTATCTGGAATATCTGTAACTAAGCAGTGCTCATCACATGGCCAATTCCGTGTCTACTATGAAGCTTGGTGGTGGTAACCATAACAAGATTAGGGATACAGGATATGTGTACTTAAATTTAGCATACATTTTGTTAGAGGTAATCTAAAAATCATTGACAAAGTTAATATGGGATGTGGGGTCACAACACAGGCAGGTAACATCAAACAAGGACAATCTACAATATAATCTAGGAGAACAATGAAGAACACAAGACAGGGTGCAGAAAAGACATGACTCAAAATAAAATGCTCTGGTGGGATTCATGACAGGATCATGCTGTGGGGATGTTTTCCAGCAGCAGGGACTCTGAGACTGAGATTGAGGAGAAGATAAACAGGTCAAAGTTAAGCGATATGCTTGAGAAAAAATGCTCAAAAGCACCCAGGACCTCAGATTGGAGTGCATTTTTACCTTCCAACATGAGAATGACCCAAAACACAATCAATACAATGTGCTGATATACAGTAAGTGTGTGAATGTTCTTGAGTGGCCTAGCCAGAGCCTGGATATGAATCCAAATAAACATCTCTGGTGAGACCTGAAAACAGCAGTACAGTGACACTTCCAAACCCACATGACAGATGTTAAAAGGCACTGCAGACATCAAACAGAGAAGATCCTTTAATCCAGGTGTACCAAGCTTGTAGCATCACACCTCCAATAACATAATGTACTGAGTAAAGGGTCTGAATACTGAAAATGTGATATTTCAGTGATTATGTAAAACTACATTCAAATACACAACAAAATCAAATCAGATTTCATTGAATTGGTCAGTTTAAATCAGAAAGAATCTCCCACTGTAAGGCTAGACTTTTCCTTAAAAGCCTAAACTCTCTCTTTAAAGCCACGCCCACTCTGTCTGTCTGCCCATTCCCTCACACCCACTCTGCCTGTCGCTCTATAACACACACAGAACTAGGAAGTTAATTTCAGAGAAAACGAAACTTAGAAAACTTTGAGCCTCTCTCTCTCTCTCTCTCTCTCTCTCTCTCTCTCTCTCTCTCTCTCTCTCTCTCTCTGTGTGTGTGTGAGTGCACTAAAATGGCAGAAGCCAGTATTTCAGTAGCTTAAGATCAGTTCAGCTGCCCAGTGTGTCTGGATCTCCTGAAGGATCCTGTAACTACTCCCTGTGGACACAGTTACTGTAAGGTGTGTATTAATGTCTGCTGGGATCAGGAGGATCTGAAGGGTGTCTACAGCTGCCCACAGTGTAGAGAGACTTTCACTCCAAGGCCTGTTCTACGCAAGAACAACATGCTGGCTGAAGTGGTGGAGAAACTGAAGAAGACTGAAGTCCAAACTGTTTCTCCTGCTCACTGTTACGCTGGACCTGGAGATGTGGAGTGTGATTCCTGCATCGGGAGAAAACGTAAAGCCATTCATTCCTGTCTGGTGTGTCAGGCCTCCTATTGTGAAGATCATCTTAAACCTCACTCTCAGGCTCCTGCCTTTAAGAAGCACAAGTTAGTTGAACCCTGTGCAGAGCTCCAGGAGAAGATCTGCTCTCAGCACAACAAACCGATCGAGATCTACTGTCGTACTGAACAAAGCTTCATCTGTTACTTGTGTACGTTGGATGAACATAAAGGTCATGATACGGTTGCAGCTAAAGCAGAAAGAACTGAAAAACAGGTGAGAACTGGACATCATTATTCCCCAAACAACCTTCTTACAGCATTTTACAGCTAAAGTGCACACATGAGTGTGTTAAAGCTCTGTAAGTGGGATATCACAGTGTTGAGGGTTATGTTATTTAAACATTTCATTTTAGCAGAATTGTTTTATTTTAGGTTTGTTAGTTACTGACCCATGTTAATTTAGACTTGTTTATGTCTTGATCATATTTACACACACACACACACACACACTATATATATATATATATATATATATATATATATATATATATATATATATATATATATATACACACACACACACACACACACACACACACACACACACACACACACTGTATAATAGCACTGGAATGTGTAAACCATGTTTAAGATCTCATTTGTGAGTACAGACTACACCCCCAACTGAATATAATAATAATAATATAATATAATATTAATAATAATAATAATTAATAATAATATGAATATAATAATAAATGATTGTGGAACTGAGTCCTGGGCCTCTTCTGCAATAACCCGGCCCCAAAGAACTGCAAATCGACACATCTTTTCTAAGACCCCATACAGCTGTCCTGTCTGCATGTAGCTGTCCTGATCAGGGTTGAAGTGGATCCAGAGCCTATCCTGGTAACAGCGGGGTCAAGATGGGAAAATTCACTCTGGATGGGATGCCAGTTCATCGCAGTGCAACATACACACACATTCACACACTCGTTCACACTTAGGGGAAATTTAGCCTAGCCAGTCCACCTACAATCCCCATTGAAACTACTGGAACAGCGAGGCCAATTCAGTAGTTTGTACTGTACAGCAAAGACATGTGGGTTTGAGATCAAAAGATGGAGATGAAGCGATTATTTCCATTTATGAGGAAATAAAAACACAGCTTTTATTTCCTGGTATTTATATCTTGATGTGTTAAACAACATAAAACATAGAACCTTTTGTATCAGACCACCAAATAGGTGAGCAAAAGTATAGGAACAGATAAGCCTTGAAGTAAATTTAAGTAAATAACATTTAATATTTGTTTGCATTTCTCTTGCTTGCAATAACTGTATCAAGCCGGTGACTCACTGACATCACCAAACTGTTGGTTTCTTCTTTTGTGTTGCTTTTCCAGGCTTTAACCACAGCTTCTTTCAGTAGTTGTTTGTTTCGGGGGGTTTTCTCCCTTCAGTCTCCTCTTCAGGAGGTGAAATGCTGCTCAGTTGGGTTAAGATCTGGTGATTGACTTGACCAGTCTAAAACCTTTTACCTTTCCCCCCTGATGAAGTCCTTTGTTGAGTCGGCAGTGTATTTTGAATCATTGTCTTGCTGCATGATAAAGTTTCTCCTGATTCATTTGGATGCATTTCTCTGTAAATTGTCAGACAGTCTGCTGCTACCACCATGAGTTCCATCATCAATAAAGATTAGTGATCCTGTTCCAGAAGCAGCCATGCAAGCCCAGGCCATAATACTACCTCCACCATGTTTCACAGATGAGCTTGCATGTTTTGGATCATGAGCAGATCCTTTCTTTCTTCACACTTTGGCCTTTCAATCACTTTGATAATGGTTAATCTTGGTGCCAGAACTTTTGTGACTCATCTCAGTATTTATTTGTGATTTCCAATCTGGCTTTCTGATTCTTACTGCTGATGAATGGTTTGCATTTTGTGGTGTGGCCTCTATATTTCTGCTCTCAAAGTCTTCGAACGGTGGATTCTGATACCTTCACACCTGCCCTGTGGAGGTTGTTGGTGATGTCACTGACTTTTGTTTTGGTGTTTTCGTTCCCAGCTCTCACAATATTTCTGTCATCAACTGTTGTTTTCCTTGGCTGACCTATTTGGTGCCTGTTGCTCAGTACACCAGTGGTTTCAAAGTGTTGTTCCAAAGTGTTGTATTGGCCATGCCCAATGCTTGTGCAATGCCTCTGATCAATTTTCGCTCTTTTCTCAGCTTCAAAATGGCTTGCTTTTCTCCCATAGACAGCTCTCCGATCTTCATGTTGGTTTATCCTTTTTAACAACAAATGCAGTCTTCACAGGTGAAACTGAAGGCTAAAACCAAGAGTAGATGTTCAGCTATTTATTGTTTAAACAATCAATCTAACAGGACACACCGGGTAACAAGAAACTGTCAGTCTCATGGTCTGATACAAAATGTGCTATGTTCTATGTCGTTTAGCACATTCTACATATACAGCACCCTCCACTAATTTTGGCACTCTCGTTAATTATGAGCAAAGAAGGCTGTGAAAAATTGTCTTTATTGTTTAAACTTTTAATCTTTTGTTTAAAAAATTCACAAAAATGCTCTGCTCTCATGAATATCAAACAATTGCAAACACAACACAAGTTTATTCAAAAATGTTAAACATAGGTGTGCAACAATTATTGGCACCCCTATGAATTTATATGAGAAAAATATATTTGAAGTATATTCCCATTAATATTTTTTATTTTATTTTTTAGTACACCTGGGTGACTAGGAACAGGAAATTGTTCAAACATGACTTCCTATTTCACAGGGGTACAAATATGAGGTAACACACAGGCCAAATTCCCTGTCATTCATAACAATGGGTAAGACCAAGGAAAATAGCTGTGATGTGCAGCAAAAGGTTGTTGAGCTTCACAAAATGAGAAGTGATTAAAAGAAAATAGCACAAGCATTGAAAATGGCCATTTCCACTATCAGGGCAATAATTAAGAAGTTCCAGTCAACTGGAAATGTTCTGAAGGTGGTTTTGGCACACAAAGGTAGCCATATGGAAAAGTACCTCATGCCCACGGTTAAATATAGTGATGGCTCTTTAATGTTTTGGCACTGTTTTTCTGCCAGAGGACCTGGACATTTTGTTAGGATGTACTCTATCAAATATCAACAGATATTAGTTTAGTTAGTTTAGTTTATTGATTTATAAAGCACATTTAAAACAACAGATATTGAAAACAAAGTGCTGTACAAGAAATATAAAAAAGACAAATTAAAAGATTAAACAAAAACCAAAAAAAAGAACAATGAAAAATTTGCACTCTCAAATAAAACATAAAGAATACAAATAAATCTTTAAATGGATTTAAACACAGCAACAGAAGGGGAAGATCTAATGTGGAGAGGAAGACTATTCCAAAGCCTAGGAGCAGCCACGGAGAAAGCCCGGTCACCTGTAGCCTTAAAACGTGAACAAAGAACTGAGAGCAGAAATTGACTGGATGATCGAAGGGCTCTTGAAGCAGTGTAGGGGGTGAGAAGATCACAAATTTACTGTGGAGCAAGTCCATGCAAAGATTTAAAAACAAAAGGCAAAATTTAAAATCAAAACAGAACTTGACCAGTAACCAGTGAACATTTTGTACCAATAACATTTTGTACCACTTGCAAATGATCAATAGTTGTTCTAGGCAAATCCAGATAGAGTGAATTACAATAGTAGGCAATAGTCCAACCTAGATGTTATAAACGCATGAATAACAGTTTCGAGGTCCTTCTTGGAGAGCATCATTTTGATTTTAGCAATAGATCTTAACTGAAAGAAACTGCTTTTTACCACAGCACTAATCTGCTTATCACAGCACAGTGTGGAGTCAAAAATGACACCAAGAGAGCAGCGGCAGACTGGGTCTAATGTCCTGCAAAATCAACACAAAAATGGTTTACTGACCACAAAATCAAGGTCCTGCCATGACCATCCCAGTCCCCTGACTTGAAACCCATAGAAAACCTGTGGGGTGAACTGAAGAGGAGAGTCCACCAGCGTGGGCCTCGAAATCTGAAGGATCTGCACAGATTCTGTATGGAGGAACGGTCTCAGATCCCTTACCATGTATTCTCCAACCTCATCAGACATTACAGGAGAAGACTCAGAGCTGTTATCTTGGCAAAGGAAGGTAGCACAAAGTATTGACTAAAATTGTTGCACAGATTTATTTTTAACAAGCTTTATTTTTAACAAAAGATCAAAAGGTTAAATGATAAAGACAATTTCTCACAGCATTCTTTGCTCATATTTACAGAGGGTGCCAATATTAGTGGAGGGCACTGTAGATTCATTCTAAACTTGGTGATAACTTGGGAGTCACCTTTCTTTCACATTGTATTTCTGTGCTAAAATTATGGATTGTTTAAAATGTTCTTGGTCTTAACAGTAATGAGACTGAAGTAATGCTCATTGGCCTCAGCAGCTTCGTAAAACTGGCTCTTTAACCTTAACCTCGGATGGCTCCAGGACAAGTGGAGTACATACAAGACTTTTAACACATTAGACCCCAAAACATGATCTCCGTTCCTCCAATTCTGGTCTCTTAACTGTCCCTCAGACTCGTTTACATACTATGGGGGATGAGGCATTTTCTTCTTACGCTCCAAACCAGTGGAACTCGCTCCCATCCGATCTTCGAGAAGCCCAGTCTTTTAGTCTATTTAAATCTTCTCTCCAAAATTATTTCTTTAGGATTGCTTTTACTTGATGACTTAGTTTTTTCTTATTAAACTATTATTATTACTGTTATTGTTAACAGTAACGCGCCTTGAGAGGCCTTTCAAAGGCACTATATAAAATAAAGTTTATTGTTATTATTATTGGTGAAAAAAATATGAACAAGAATTACTTTGTTTTGGGTCTCTTTATTTTAGTTAGTTCTAGAAGCAGTATGTCTAGTTTTCATTTGAAATGTATTTTATTTCCTTTTTTTGTAGAGCATGATTAAATATATTTAAATGTATTTAATTTGGTCTCAGAATGAGGTAAAGGAAGAGCAGATGAAATCCCAGCAGAGGATCCAGGAGAAGCAGAAGAAAGTGCAGGAGCTGAAACAGACTTTGGACATTATTAAGGTGAGGAGTGAAAACACACACACACACACACACACACACACACACACACACACACACACACACACACACACACACACACACAAATTGGATGTCTAAAGGGAGTCTCTTTATACTCTTTATAAAGGAGAATCTGTCTGTGTGTGTGTGTATATATATGTGTGTGTGTGTAACAGTTGCGTTCACAGGCAGCAGTAGATGAGAGTGAGAAGATCTTTACTGAACTGATCAGCTCCATGGAGAAAAAGCGCTCGGAGGTGAAGGAGTTGATCAGAGCTCAGGAGAAAGCTGACCTGAGTCGAGCTGAACGACTCCTGAAGCAACTGGAGCAGGAGATTGCTGATCTTAAGAGGAGAATCACTGAGCTGGAGCAGCTTTCACACACACACGATCACATCCACTTCTTCCAGGTAACACTCTGAGATCACAAGTGTGTGTTTGGTCTGATTCAGTCTGAGATTCATTCGTTCCTCTCCTACACTTTTCTCCTTCTCTATTATGTGTTTCCTCTCTGTAGCGTTTCCTGTCTCTCTGTGTTTCTCCTGGATCTGAGAACTCGCCCAGCTTCACTGTCAATCAACATCTCTCATTTGATGGAGTGAAGAAATCTCTCTCAGATCTGAAAAAACGAGTCGAGGAAATCTGTGAGGAGGAATTCAACAAAATCCGTCCACAAGGTAAACAAGCAAACATTTGTCATAACAAATATTATGAAGATTAGATAAGAACTGAGGCCTTAATTCCTACATAAAGTCCATGAGAAAATAAAAGACACATATTGTCAGAGCTTCACCTGGGAAAAGTGTTTGCTTGTTCTCATGGTTTAAGGTTTTGAGGTGTCGCTGTTTCTTACATTCAAATGCCCCAGTGTTGGGACATTTTTGACCAATGGAGAACTCCATGGAGATGTGTCTGACTAGGAGCAATGAAGTCTAATCTAATCTAATTTCAATTACATCTAATTTTTCATTTTCATGCTTTAAACTGTTTCCACGTCATTTTTCCGTCTCCATTTTGTCTCTGTGTCTCCACAGCTGCAGCAGTTCAGATGATTTTACTCTCAGAACCAAAGAGCAAAGAAGATTTTCTGCAGTGTAGGTTTAACACAAACACACACACACACACACACACACACACACACACAAAGTGAGAGTTTGTGACAGTGTGTGAGAATAAAGCAGATGTTTACTCTCTGTAACACACATCCAGACATTTACTCACACACAGTAATGGACAAACACTTAGAAACACACACACGACATTCATGCAATACACTGTGTGTGATAGAAAAACACATATTTACTTAAACACACACACACACACACACACACACACACACACACACACACACACACACACAGACATTGTGTGTAAGAAAAACAGATTTACTCACACAGACACACACACACACAGATTCATACACTGTGTGTAATACACACACAAACACTTAGTGAAACACACACACAAAACACTTAGACACATTTCCTAGAAAAACACATTTCCTCTTGCAAACACACACACACACACACACACACACACACACACACATTATAAATCCTGTGATTAATATCTAACCTGTGGACATTTTATTGTTTTAGATTTCTGTTATCTGACTCTGGATCCCAACACGGCACATCATCAACTCATTCTGTCTGAGAAGAACAGAGCGGTGACACACAGCAGGACAGATCAGCCATACTCTGATCAACCGGAGAGATTTGACACCTGGTCTCAGGTGTTGTGTAAGGAGAGTGTGTGTGGACGCTGTTACTGGGAGGTGGAATGGAGCAATTTTGTGTCCATATCAGTCTCCTATAAAGAGATCAGCAGGAAAGGGCAGGGTTATGAGTGTTTGTTTGGATACAACAGTCAGTCCTGGAGTCTGCAGTGTTCTTCTTCTTCTGTCTATTTCTTTCACAATAAAATTAACACTGAGCTCCAAGTTCCAGCGTCCTCCAGAATAGGAGTGTATGTGGATCACAGTGCAGGAACTCTGTCCTTCTACAGCATCTCTGACACGATGAAGCTCCTCCACAGAGTGCACACCACATTCACTCAGCCTCTATACGCTGGGTTCTGTATGTGGCGTTATGACTCGACTGTGAGGTTCTGTGATCTGAAATGAAATGTTGGTAAACGTTTTTAGCAAAATTATAACTGAGGTGTTAGATTTATTTTCTCCCACTTCTTGCACTTTTGTGTGCAGAAACTGTAACAGTTCTACATTATTATTATTATTATTTTCATTATTATTCTTATTACATTTTTGTATAAATAATTACATACATTATGACGGTTTTTTAGTGCCACATAAAAAGAAATTAAAAATTAAGATTAAGAGAATAAAGTGAAAATGACAGCGGTAAAATTGGTTTTATATATAGACTAATACATTTTTACCACACAGCTAGCGTGATTTAGATGTCTATCTATCTATCTATCTAGAATAAACTAGTCAGTGCTAATCACCTGGCCAGTTTAATTTCTAATCTGAAGCTTGGTGGTGGTAGAATCATGATGTTGGATGATTTCCAGCATCAAGGACTGGGAGGTTCATCAAGACATGTTCAGAGACATCCTTGAGGAAAACTTGTTCAAAAGTCTTCAGAATTTTGTTTATACCTTCTAATATGACCCAAAACACATACAAGACAATGAATTGAGACGAGTCTGTGAACAATCTTGAATGGCCCAGAGCCTGGACAAGAAATCCAATTTAACATATCTAGTGAGAATTGAACACAGAGGTACACTGACACTCCCAAATCAACCTGACAGAGGCTCTGCAGAGAGGAAACGTCAAGCTTGTAGCATCACATATATGAAGACATAATGAAAGTAAAATAGGGCTGTTCAGTCTTATCCACAAAGGCCCGGTGTGGGTGCAGGTTTTCATTCCAGTCAAGCAGGAGCCACACCTGATTCCACCTGTTTAATCAGTTGATCTTAACTTTTAATAGACTATCATGTGTGTCTTCTGGTTGTTTGGAATGAAAACCTGCACCCACACCGACTGCTGGACCAACTTTCCGGATAAGATTGGACAACCCTGAAGTAAAGGGAATGAATAATGTCAGTTTAATATTTCAGTGATGATATAAATCCACATTCAATACACAGTGAAGAAGAAAATACATTTCAAATAATCTGACTCTTAAAATCACAGAGAAATTCCTTTACATCAAAAAAACTCTCTCACCTGTTGTGTGTCAACATTTTTCCTTTAAAGCATGAACTTCCTCTCACCTTAAAGCCACGCCTACGCCCTCTCTGTCACACTATAACACACACACAACCAGAAAGTTCATTTCAGAGAAAACAAAACTCAGTAAGAACTCAGAGTCTCTGTCTGTCAGCGTGTGAGTACAAGAAGATGGAAAAGGCTGGCATTTCAGTAGATCAGGATCAGTTCATCTGTCCAGTGTGTCTGGATCTGCTGAAGGATCCAGTAACTACTCCCTGTGGTCACAATTACTGTAAGGTGTGTATTAATGGCTGCTGGGATCAGGAGTATCTGAAGGGTGTCTACAGCTGCCCACAGTGTAGAGAGACTTTCACTCCAAGGCCTGTTCTACGCAGGAACAACATGCTGGCTGAAATGTTGGAGAAACTGAAGAAGACTGAACTCCATGCTGCTTCTCCTGCTCACTGTTACGCTGGACCTGGAGATGTGGAGTGTGATTCCTGCACCGGGAGAAAACACAAAGCTGTCAAGTCCTGTCTGGTGTGTCTGGCCTCCTATTGTGAAGATCATCTTAAACCTCACTTTCAGTCTCCTGCCTTTAAGAAGCACAAGTTAGTTGAACCCTGTGCAGAGCTCCAGGAGAAGATCTGCTCTCAGCACGACAAACCGATCGAGATCTACTGTCGTACTGACCAAAGCTTCATCTGTTACTTGTGTACGATGGATCAGCACCAAGGCCATGATACGGTTGCAGCTAAAGCAGAAAGAACTAAAAAACAGGTGAGAACTGGACATCATTATTCTTTTCTGAATCAATTGTGGTCATTTTTTATTAAAGCTTAATGGGTTTCTTGTAAAGAAGTGTGAAACAGGTCAGACCAGTCAGTGTACTTAAAACAGGAAACACCCAACAACATTCTTCATTTTACAGCTAAAGAGTTCACATGATTGTGTTAAATATCTTCAGCATTGTTATTACAGTGTTGGCATTTATATTATTTAGTCTTCACTTGAAAGTCTGTTTTGTTTGTTAGTTTTTAACATACTTTATTTTAGACATGTTTATATTTAGTTTAGATTTCTACATGCACGCACACTACATATGGCACAATACTACTGGAACATGTGAAACAGGTTTAAGGTTTCATTTGCAAATACCAACTACACCCTCAACTAAATATACCGGCCATATGAAGTGATTGTGTAACTATAAAAAGAACTGAGCTGGAGTTCTGGCCAGGTTCTGCGATAATCAGGACCAAAGAGCTACAAGTCATATTGATATTGTTATTTCTGCCAGCTACCATTTTCACACAAAACCAAACTCACTATTTAATAAGTGCTGAAAAAATATGAATATAGAACTTACTTGAGTCTCGTTTTACTTTATTTACTATGTTTCTAGTTTTCAGTTAATTACATTTACAATTTTTAGTAAATTTACGTGTATTACTATAATTCTGTAGAACATGATTAAATGTATTTAAATGTATTTTATTTGGTCTCAGAATGAGGTAAAGGAGGAGCAGATGAAATCCCAGCAGAGGATCCAGGAGAAGCAGGAGAAGGTTCAGGAGCTGAAACAGACTGTGGGCACTATTAAGGTGAGGAGTGAACACACACAAAAGGGACATCTAGAGGGAGACTTTTTCTAAACTTTTTTGTGTGTGCTCTAATAGAGGCGTTCACAGGCAGCAGTAGATGAGAGTGAGAAGATCTTTACTGAACTGATCAGCTCCATGGAGAAAAAGCGCTCGGAGGTGAAGGAGTTGATCAGAGCTCAGGAGAAAGCTGACCTGAGTCGAGCTGAACGACTCCTGAAGCAACTGGAGCAGGAGATTGCTGATCTTAAGAGGAGAATCACTGAGCTGGAGCAGCTTTCACACACACACGATCACATCCACTTCCTCCAGGTAACACTCACTGTCTGATCTACAGAGGGCGCTGTTCCTCACAAAGTTTCCTCCTAAAAGCTCATTACAGCACCAATAAATGTTCCTGTCTGAGATCACAAGTGTGTGTTTGGTCTGATTCAGTCTGAGATTCATTCGTTCCTCTCCTACACTTTTCTCCTTCTCCATTATGTGTTTCCTCTCTGTAGAGTTTCCCGTCTCTCTGTGTTTCTCCTGGATCTGAGAACTCGCCCAGCTTCACTGTCAATCAACATCTCTCATTTGATGGAGTGAGGAAATCTCTCTCAGATCTGAAAAAACGAGTCGAGGAAATCTGTGAGGAGGAATTCAACAAAATCCGTCCACAAGGTAACCAAGCAAACATTTGTCATAACAAATATTATGAAGATTACATAAGAACTGAGGCCTTAATTCCTACATAAAGTCCATGAGAAAATAAAACACACATATTGTCAGAGCTTCAACTGGGAAAAGTGTTTGCTTGTTCTCATGGTTTAAGGTTTTGTGGTGTCGCTGATTCTTACATTCAAATGCTGCACAGTGTTGGGACATTTTTGACCAATAACTTGATAAAGCTCTAATTCCAGTAAAACTCCATGGAGACATTTCTAGGAGTCTAATCTAATGTAATTTAAATTAATATAATTTTTAATTTTCATGCTTTAAACTGTTTCTACGTCATTTTTCCGTCTCCATTTTGTCTCTGTGTCTCCACAGCTGCAGCAGTTCAGATGATTTTACTCTCAGAACCAGAGAGCAGAGAAGATTTTCTGCAATGTAGGACACACACACACACACACACACACACACACACACACACACACACACACACACACACTCTGTATTTAGTTCAGTCCTCACAGACAATTTTTCATAATAAATCAAAAATATACATAATACCCAAGAAAGGTGTGGGCTGAAACCTTTGCTTATTATGCCTTTATACCTTTATACATATTTAACTAATGAGTGTCTCTTTTCTCGCTGGATTTGACTCATTCAAGACAGTATGTAACTAAAAAGTTATGCAATTGTAGAAAAGAGCTTTATTAAAGAGACGCAGGCAGACAAATCCAAATCGGTAATCAAAAGCGTGGTCCAAAAACAGGCAAAAGGTCAGGTGATCAGTAAACGGGCATAAACTAGGCAAGGCAAAACACAAAACGAGAGACTAGATGCAAGATCAAAACCCATGAAACGAAATACAAACAAAGGCTTGACATGGTGAATACATTCAATACTTCGCAAAGACTTTGTTTGAAAACAGTCTCTTTATACTGTGGAGTGAGTGTGTGAGATTGGATGCAGGTGTGATTAGAATGAAGGTGAATGTTTTGGGAATTGCTGTGCATGGCAGCCATGTTTGTAGGCTGAGGTGCAGCATGTGAAATGTAGTCACTGGTTTGCTGTGATATGACAACATACATAATTACAAAAGGTACACATTTCAGATATTAATAAAATAGTGTAAATATTACATAAACAAATTATTCATATTGAGTTATATAATTATTTATCACCTTGTTGTTAAATAGTTTTAACATTGTCTTGAATTTGTTTACAAATTGAAATATACATATTAAATTCCTTATCACATTCCAAACACTAAAACACACACACACACACACACACACACACACACACACACACACACACACACACACACACACACACACTTATTATAAATCCTGTGATTAACAGCTAACCTGTGGACATTTTATTGTTTCAGATTTCTGTTATCTGACTCTGGATCCCAACACGGCACACCATCAACTCATTCTATCTGAGAAGAACAGAGTGGTGAAGCGCAGCAGGACAGATCAGCCATACTCTGATCAACCGGAGAGATTTGACACCTGGTCTCAGGTGTTGTGTAAGGAGAGTGTGTGTGGACGCTGTTACTGGGAGGTGGAGTGGAGCAGTTTTGGTAGTGTGTACATATCAGTCTCATATAAAGAGATCAGGAGGAAAGGAGAGGGTGATGAGTGTTTGTTTGGATACAACAGTCAGTCCTGGAGTCTGGAGTATTCTTCTTCCTCTGTCTCTTTCCGCCACAACAACGCTGAGACAGAGCTCCGAGGTCCAGCGTCCTCCAGAATAGGAGTGTATGTGGATCACAGTGCAGGAACTCTGTCCTTCTACAGCGTCTCTAACACGATGAAGCTCCTCCACAGAGTCCACACCACATTCACTCAGCCTCTATACGCTGGGTTCTGGCTAGATCATGACTTGACTGTGAGATTATGTGATTCGAAATGAAATGTTTGTGTTAGTAAAATTATAACTCTGTCATCAGATTTAATTTCTGCCTGAGTTAGAATGGCACTTTTGTGTGCAGAAAGGGTAATAGTTACACATATTATTATTATTATTATTATTATTATTATTATTATTATTATTATTATTATGGGCCAAGCACTAAAGGTGCGTAGGCACATATTGTTTTCGTTAGTGTTCTTTATTCTTCTTCTTCTGGTTGCCCAAAGAACAGCTTGCGGGAAAGTTATGAAATCTGGCACACAGATAGAGGACTGTCTCACCATTAACCAGAGCAATTTTAGGGTCTCTCTCAAATCCTCTAGCACCACCAACAGCTCAAATGTGCACTCACATTTATGCTAATAACTTTTCAACTGTAAGGGCTAGAAACAAAATTCTATTTCCTTCTGCTCAAGACGATGCAATTGTGCTGCAAGACGTCATTTTCCGTCATTTCGAATTTTCGAAAAACCTACTTTTTCAAACTCCTCCTAGGTGGTTTGTCCAATTCTACCAAAATTGAATCTGATCATCTTCAGACCATGTTGGAAAAAAGTTATCAAAAGCCTTTTGATAGACCCAACTGTTCTCATATAGCGTATCAACAAGTTCGACAAAGAGCACACCAAAATGGACATGAGAGTGTATCTCCACAACAGTTTGGCATATTAAGACGAAACTTGGTAACTGTCATCACAAGCATGACCTGAGGGTACCTGCACAGTTTCGGTGCAGCGCCACCCAGTGGTCATGAGATAAGAAAATTGCAAATTTTGCTTCTGAACAGGTTGACCAGAAATCACAAGACTTCTCATTAGATTCGGTACTGAACAGTTGAGTTGAACAGTACCGAAAAATGTAGGCCATTTTGAATATTGTAGTAAAATGCTATATTTTACGAATGCATTTGCTTATCGTTACGAAACTTGGTATGTGTCATCGGAACCATGCCCTGAAGGTATATGTATATAAAGTATAATTAAATTTTTTAAAATGCTAATAGCTTTTGAATAATTTTCCTATTGTAATGAAAGTGGTCTTGATTCCATGAGTCATGATGAGAACAATGGTACCAATTATGCCACAGTCCAGGGGTCGGGAACCTATGGCTCGCGAGCCAGATGTGGCTCTTTTAATGGCTGCATCTGGCTCGCAGACAAATCTTTAAAAAAAAAAAAAAAAAAAACGTTAAAAATATAAAACATTCTCATGTATTTCAATCCATTCATTTCCTACCGCTCATGTTCATGGTTGCGGGTGGCTGGAGCCAATCACAGCTGTCCTCCGGGACAACACCAAATTTTTATTGGATAATACGTAACGTACACGGGTCGTTGTGAGGTCAGGAAGTAAACTTCTCTCCTTTTAATCAAGTAGTCAGCTAGCTAATTGCAGAAACCCTTTTATTGAATAAGATGTCTAAAAGAAAAAAAAGATGAGTACCGAATGGACAGAGGAATTCGCCTTTGTGGAGAGAGCAGGTTCTGCAGTGTGTCTAATATGCAATGATAAAATTGCATCGATGAAACGGTCAAATATAAAGCGCCACTTCGACACACGCCGTACTACATAGCGGGCTTCACATCTAATCTCCTGCAGTCATTCAAAGTGCGCTTTGGAGAATTTCGTAAGCTCACTCGTCTTTTTAATTTCATCACCCATCCACATGAGTGTGCAGTGGACAGCGCCGACCAGAGTTACATCTCCGGTGTCTCCGTCAGAGATTTTGAGCTACAAGCTGCTGACCTGAAGGCCTCAGACATGTGGGTGAATAAGTTCAAGTCACTGAATGAAGATTTGGAAAGACTTGCACGACAGCAAGCAGAGTTGGCGAGCAAACACAAGTGGGGAGAAATGAAAAAACTTCAACCCGCGGACCAGCTGATCGTCAAAACTTGGAACGTGCTTCCCGTCACATACCACATACTGCAGCGTGTGAGTATTGCTGTACTGACAATGTTTGGCTCTACGTATGCATGTGAGCAGTCTTTCTCACATCTAAAGAACATTAAGATCAACCTACGATCACGTTTAACGGATGGAAGTCTCAACGCCTGCATGAAGCTTAACCTCACCACGTATCAACCAGACTACAAAGCCATCAGCAAAACCATGCAGCACCAGAAGTCGGATTAATGGTAAGAAGTACTTTATTCATCATTGGTTAGCAACAGCATAACGTTTTAAAAATAATTCAGAGACTTATTGTACTTTAAAAGTGTTGGTCTTACATAAAATGCACACATTTACTTGTGTTTAGTTTTAAACATATTGTATGGCTCTCACGGAATTACATTTTAAAATATGTGGCGTTCATGGCTCTCTCAGCCAAAAAGGTTCCCGACCCCTGCCATAGTCGATTGAACGTGCTGTCCGCCATTTTTAGTTTTGTTAAAAACCTACTTTTTCAAACTCCTCTAAGCTCCTCCTAGAGTCTAGGAGGCCCTAGACCCGTATTGTCTTTCTCATTTTTGGTTCTCATCTACTGTAATGACGCCAGGGATCAGTTCTCATCATTTTGTTTTTGTTAGAAACAGAAAAACATGCAATGTACCCTGATATACATTTTAATTAATCAGAAGTGTACACATTCCCTCTCACGGTTAGGACTTTTACTGGTTGGAGGTTGGAAATTACAAGTTGCAACCTCAAGTGGAATGCAGCATTTTATCTTCACCTTCATGGCTCGTTGTAGTGTTTACTATAAAAAAAAACAACTTTACAAATACATAATTAAAAAATATAATTATTATTATATTTATAAAATATAATTGATTATCACTCAATTACTAATTTATTAGAAGTGATTCACGGTGATTCTGTGATATAAATAAATGAAACTGGGTGTAAACTCAGATGTTTTTTTGTACGTGTGTGTGTGAGACCTGTGGTGGTCTGCTTGGTTTTGGATCCCCGGTGTTTGTGCAGGGTTCAGTCCTGCTCACTGATACGGCTGGGAACTCATCTTCTACCACTCTCAGGTACTGAACGTCACAAACACACAAAACACAGTGGTCGGAACACATCTGATTTCAGATCCCAGTGTAAAAGCCTGCTGGTGTAAGCATCAAGAAATAAACATCAATAATAATCGGACAAATCTGCTTTATGTAACAGAAATCTTATTTCCCTGAATACACGCGACTCCACAAACGATTCAGAATAAGGAAAGTGAAAACGTTTTATTTCTATTTTTTCCGAAACATGATTAGATATTAACCTGTTTTATTAGCTGATAAATTTTCCAAAAACAGACATATATATAGCGAGAGAGAGGTTACTATAGAAAAATTAGGATTTGTGAAGAAATAAGTTATATTTTACAATAGAGAGATCAATAATACCTCGTCAGAGATCATTAGATATATTTTACTACAGGAAAATTAAGATTTATGAAACATTTCAATATAAAATCTTTGAGTTAATATGATTTCTGGATGAATATTTAACAAGAGAAAAAAGACATTTAGGATAAATATAAAAACAGCTAATAGCTGTAGATAACAAAAACTGTTAGTAAATATTTATTCCTACATACTTTGACAAACTACAAGCAATGATCCTGTCCTGTTTTGTAATAAGATATTTTTAGGTTTAAACAGCTAATAAAAATCAGGCACTTTGAATTGTGATGCTAATTCACTGAAGTTAGCAAACATGCTAACATGACAGGTTTCTCCTAGCTTAGAAAGCTAACTAGTGACGTCAAATTATTTAACATGTCAGAGTTCAAGGGTTTTCTATCGTCTGCCGTTTTCTATCAGAACGGTTGGTTTTCTGCAAATGTTTTTGGTACTTTAAAGCAGATATAAATTCTCCCCATCCGTTTCTGTCCCTGAACTGCCAGTAAAACTGACCAGTGACAGAGCGCGTGAACGCTGCAGGAATAACCGGCAGTTACTTCCGGGGTGCTTCTCCAATACTCAAATTGATGCTTCTTCATTTACCCTGCTCCTTCGTCCTTCAGCCTGTGACCCGGAAATTGATTGACGTTGACCATCTTGAAGGACATATCAATTCTCTATTTGCACCGCGAGGAGGCGAGGAGACACAGGTGTATCATATTGAAGTGTTTCTTCTTGTCAAAACCTGGCACACGTATAAATTCCCCTCCTGCTTTACATCTGCCACAATCTCAAACAAAACGTCCTTTGATGATTGATGGAATTTTGTGTGAAATATAATGAAATAATAATATGCTTAGAATGAGGATTGTAATTTATTAATCCTTGTATGTTTGGATATGAAAAGCTGCACAAACGATGTGATAAATGATGTATTGTTGATTAATTCATTGTTGAATTTCACATACTCTCAGTGCATTTAGCTATATTAAGAATGGTGTTATTAACCAAACTCCAACAACATAGCAGCAGATCCCGGATGTGCAGTGAGGTCATCCAGCTGAGCATAGTCATCATTAATTGATATCGCTTAGAGAGAGTGAGGATATTCCATTCGACTTGCTTTGATTCTTCTCTCCTCGCATCTCATCCTTGAATTCTTCCCCTAGTCCCAAGCAGAGCGCCCCCAGTCCCCAGTATTTTTGCATACTAGTAAAGAGACAGTATATTATGTAACAAACCACTTTTCTCAGACTTGCTGAATGAAACTACTTTGATAGGTGCACTTCTCAGGAGTAATTGAGATGAGTAGCCTATAATAATAACACAGACTATTTATTGTGCAGTGCAATACAGTTTATTTGTGTCTGCAACAAAACTTAAGGTTGTGTGACAAAAACGACACACACACAATAATAATAATAATAATAATAATAATAATAATAATAATAATAATAAAATCCTTCTTACTAAAGGGAATGACAGATGCCAACTTCATCATAATCACAATAATCTGTGGAAGATCTTGCAGCAGTGAGCGTAAAAACCCATGCTGACAGCACCCATTGAAACGTTAGGCAAAAAACACTTCCAGTGCAGCATCGAAAAGTTGTACTAGCCATTCATACACTGTGTGTGAGAGCAACACATATTTCCATACCATAACATTTATTTATTTTGGTCCTCACAGACAATTTTTCATAATAAATCATAAATATACATAATAACCAAAAAAAGGGCTGAAACCTTTGCCTAACCTTTATCCATACTTATCTAATGAGCGTCTCTTTTCTCACTGGATTGAATTCATACAAGATAAACAAAACAATTACATAAAACATTTTCCAAAATGTACATACATAAATACAAAGGTACACATTTCAGATATTAATAAACTAGTTAAAATATTACATAAACAAATGATTCATATTGAGTTATATAATTATCACCTTGTTGTTAAACATTGTCTTGGATTTACAAAACGAAATATACATTTTGAATTCCTCATCACATTCCTTATCGTTTTATTTCCTCCTGCTAAAACACACACACACACACACACACACGCACGCACACACACACACACACACACACACACACACACACACACACATTATAAATCCTGTGATTAATATCTAACCTGTGGACATTTTATTGTTTTAGATTTCTGTTATCTGACTCTGGATCCCAACACGGCACATCATCAACTCATTCTGTCTGAGAAGAACAGAGCGGTGACACACAACAGGACAGATCAGCCATACTCTGATCAACCGGAGAGATTTGACACCTGGTCTCAGGTGTTGTGTAAGGAGAGTGTGTGTGGACGCTGTTACTGGGAGGTGGAATGGAGCAATTTTGTGTCCATATCAGTCTCCTATAAAGAGATCAGCAGGAAAGGGCAGGGTTATGAGTGTTTGTTTGGATACAACAGTCAGTCCTGGAGTCTGCAGTGTTCTTCTTCTTCTGTCTATTTCTTTCACAATAAAATTAACACTGAGCTCCAAGTTCCAGCGTCCTCCAGAATAGGAGTGTATGTGGATCACAGTGCAGGAACTCTGTCCTTCTACAGCATCTCTGACACGATGAAGCTCCTCCACAGATTCCACACCACATTCACTCAGCCTCTATACGCTGGGTTCTGTATGTGGCGTTATGACTCGACTGTGAGGTTCTGTGATCTGAAATGAAATGTTGGTAAAAGTTTTTAGCAAAATTATAACTGAGGTGTTAGATTTATTTTCTCCCACTTCTTGCACTTTTGTGTGCAGAAACTGTAACAGTTCTACGTTATTATTATTATTATTTTCATTATTATTATTATTATTATTATTATTACATTTTTGTATAAATAATTACATACATTATGACGGTTTTTTAGTGCCACATAAAAATAAATTAAAAATGAAGATTAAGAGAATAAAGTGAAAATGACACAGCGGTAAAATTGGTTTTATATGTAGACTAATACATTTTTACCACACAGCTAGCGTGATTTAAATGTCTATCTATCTATCTATCTAGAATAAACTAGTCAGTGCTAATCACCTGGCCAGTTTAATTTCTAATCTGAAGCTTGGTGGTGGTAGAATCATGATGTTGGATGATTTCCAGCATCAAGGACTGGGAGGTTCATCAAGACATGTTCAGAGACATCCTTGAGGAAAACTTGTTCAAAAGTCTTCAGAATTTTGTTTATACCTTCTAATATGACCCAAAACACATACAAGACAATGAATTGAAACGAGTCTGTGAACAATTTTGAATGGCCCAGAGCCTGGACATGAAATCCAATTTAACATATCTAGTGAGAATTGAACACAGAGGTACACTGACACTCCCAAATCAACCTGACAGAGGCTCTGCAGAGAGGAAACGTCAAGCTTGTAGCATCACATATATGAAGACATAATGAAAGTAAAATAGGGCTGTTCAGTCTTATCCACAAAGGCCCGGTGTGGGTGCAGGTTTTCATTCCAGTCAAGCAGGAGCCACACCTGATTCCACCTGTTTAATCAGTTGATCTTAACTTTTAATAGACTATCATGTGTGTCTTCTGGTTGTTTGGAATGAAAACCTACACCCACACCGACTGCTGGACCAACTTTCCGGATAAGATTGGACAACCCTGAAGTAAAGGGAATGAATAATGTCAGTTTAATATTTCAGTGATGATATAAATCCACATTCAATACACAGTGAAGAAGAAAATACATTTCAAGTAATCTGACTCTTAAAATCACAGAGAAATTCCTTTACATCAAAAAAACTCTCTCACCTGTTGTGTGTCAACATTTTTCCTTTAAAGCATGAACTTCCTCTCACCTTAAAGCCACGCCTACGCCCTCTCTGTCACACTATAACACACACACAACCAGAAAGTTCATTTCAGAGAAAACAAAACTCAATAAGAACTCAGAGTCTCTGTCTGTCAGCGTGTGAATACAAGAAGATGGCCAAGGCTGGCATTTCAGTAGATCAGGATCAGTTCATCTGTCCAGTGTGTCTGGATCTGCTGAAGGATCCAGTGACTACTCCCTGTGGTCACAATTACTGTAAGGTGTGTATTAATGGCTTCTGGGACCAGGAGGATGTGAAGGGTGTCTACAGCTGCCCCCAGTGTAGAGAGACTTTCACTCCAAGGCCTGTTCTACGCAGGAACAACATGCTGGCTGAAGTGGTGGAGAAAAATGTGAAGACTGAACTCCAAGCTGCTTCTCTCGCTCACTGTTACGCTGGACCTGGAGATGTGGAGTGTGATTCCTGCACCGGGAGAAAACACAAAGCCGTCAAGTCCTGTCTGGTGTGTCTGGCCTCCTATTGTGAAGATCATCTTAAACCTCACTTTCAGTCTCCTGCCTTTAAGAAGCACAAGTTAGTTGAAGCCTGTGCAAAGCTCCAGGAGAAGATCTGCTCTCAGCACGACAAACTCCTCGAGATCTACTGTTGTACTGACCAAAGCTTCATCTGTTACTTGGGTACGATGGATCAGCACCAAGGCCATGATACAGTTGCAGCTAAAGCAGATAGAACTAAAAAACAGGTGAGAACTGGACATCATTATTCTTTTCTGAATCAATTGTGAAGTCATTTTTTATTAAAGCTTAATGGGTTTCTTGTAAAGAAGTGTGAAACAGGTCAGACCAGTCAGTGTACTTAAAACAGGAAACACCCAACAACATTCTTCATTTTACAGCTAAAGAGTTCACATGAGCATGTTAAATATCTTCAGCATTGTTATTACAGTGTTGGCATTTATATACATACTTTATTTTAGACATGTTTATATTTAGTTTAGATTTCTACATGCACACACACTACATATGGCACAATACTACTGGAACATGTGAAACAGGTTTAATTTGCAAATACCAACTACACCCTCAACTAAATATACCGGCCATATGAAGTGATTGTGTAACTATAAAAAGAACTGAGCTGGAGTTCTGGCCAGGTTCTGCGATAATCAGGACCAAAGAGCTACAAGTCATATTGATATTGTTATTTCTGCCAGCTACCATTTTCACACAAAACCAAACTCACTATTTAATAAGTGCTGAAAAAATATGAATATAGAACTTACTTGAGTCTCGTTTTACTTTATTTACTATGTTTCTAGTTTTCAGTTAATTACATTTACAATTTTTAGTAAATTTACGTGTATTACTATAATTCTGTAGAACATGATTAAATGTATTTAAATTTTATTTGGTCTCAGAATGAGGTAAAGGAGGAGCAGATGAAATCCCAGCAGAGGATCCAGGAGAAGCAGGAGAAGGTTCAGGAGCTGAAACAGACTGTGGGCACTATTAAGGTGAGGAGTGAACACACACAAAAGGGACATCTAGAGGGAGACTTTTTCTAAACTTTTTTTTGTGTGTTTAATAGAGGCGTTCACAAGCAGCAGTAGATGAGAGTGAGAAGATCTTTACTGAGCTGATCAGCTCCATGGAGAAAAAGCGCTCGGAGGTGAAGGAGCTGATCAGAGCTCAGGAGAAAGCTGAACTGAGTCGAACTGAACAACTCCTGAAGCAACTGGAGCAGGAGATTGCTGATCTTAAGAGGAGAGTCACTGAGCTGGAGCAGCTTTCACACACACAGGATCACATCCACTTCCTCCAGGTAACACTCACTGTCTGATCTACAGAGGGCGCTGTTCCTCACAAAGTTTCCTCCTAAAAGCTCATTACAGCACCAATAAATGTTTCTGTCTGAGATCACAAGTGTGTGTTTGGTCTGATTCAGTCTGAGATTCATTCGGTCCTCACCTACACTTTTCTCCTTCTCTATTATGTGTTTCCTCTCTGTAGAGTTTCCCGTCTCTCTGTGTTTCTCCTGGATCTGAGGACTCACCCAGCTTCACTGTCAATCAACATCTCTCATTTGATGGAGTGAGGAAATCTCTCTCAGATCTGAAACAACGAGTCGAGGAAATGTGTGAGGAGGAATTCAACAAAATCCGTCAACAAGGTAAACAAGCAAACATTTGTCATAACAAATATTATGAAGATTACATAAGAACTGAGGCCTTAATTCCTACATAAAGTCCATGAGAAAATAAAACACACATATTGTCAGAGCTTCAACTGGGAAAAGTGTTTGCTTGTTCTCATGGTTTAAGGTTTTGTGGTGTCGCTGATTCTTACATTCAAATGCTGCACAGTGTTGGGACATTTTTGACCAATAACTTGATAAAGCTCTAAATCCAGTAAAACTCCATGGAGACGTTTCTAGGAGTCTAATCTAATGTAATTTAAATTAATATAATTTTTAATTTTCATGCTTTAAACTGTTTCTACGTCATTTTTCCATCTCCATTTTGTCTCTGTCTCCACAGCTGCAGCAGTTCAGATGATTTTACCCTCAGAACCAGAGAGCAGAGAAGATTTCCTGCAATGTAGGACACACACACACACACACACACACACACACACACACACACACTCTGTATTTAGTTCAGTCCTCACAGACAATTTTTCATAATAAATCAAAAATATACATAATACCCAAGAAAGGTGTGGGCTGAAACCTTTGCTTATTATGCCTTTATACCTTTATACATATTTAACTAATGAGCGTCTCTTTTCTCGCTGGATTTGACTCAATCAAGACAGTATGTAACAAAACAGTTATGCAATTGTAGAAAAGAGCTTTATTAAAGAGATGCAGGCAGACAAATCCAAATCGGTAATCAAAAGCGTGGTCCAAAAACAAGCAAAAGGTCAGGCGATCAGTAAACGGGTATAAACTAGGCAAGGCAAAACACAAAACGAGAGACTAGATGCAAGATCAAAACCCATGAAACGAAATACAAACAAAGGCTTGAAATGGTGAATACATTCAATACTTCGCAAAGACTTTGTTTGAAAACAGTCTCTTTATACTGTGGAGTGAGTGTGTGAGATTGGATGCAGGTGTGATTAGAATGAAGGTGAATGTTTTGGGAATTGCTGTGCATGGCAGCCATGTTTGTAGGCTGAGGTGCAGGATGTGAAATGTAGTCACTGGTTTGCTGTGATATGACAACATACATAATTACAAAAGGTACACATTTCAGATATTAATAAAATAGTTTAAATATTACATAAACAAATTATTCATATTGAGTTATATAATTATTTATCACCTTGTTGTTAAATAGGTTTAACATTGTCTTGAATTTGTTTACAAAATGAAATATACATATCAAATTCCTTATCACATTCCAAACACTAAAACACACACACACACACACACACACACACACACACACACACACACACACTTATTATAAATCCTGTGATTAACATCTAACCTGTGGACATTTTATTGTTTTAGATTTCTGTTATCTGACTCTGGATCCCAACACGGCACATCATCAACTCATTCTGTCTGAGAAGAACAGAGTGGTGAAGCGCAGCAGGACAGATCAGCCATACTCTGATCAACCGGAGAGATTTGACACCTGGTCTCAGGTGTTGTGTAAGGAGAGTGTGTGTGGACGCTGTTACTGGGAGGTGGAGTGGAGCAGTTTTGGTGGTTTGTACATATCAGTCTCGTATATAGAGATCAGGAGGAAAGGAGAGGGTGATGAGTGTTTGTTTGGATACAACAGTCAGTCCTGGAGTCTGGAGTGTTCTTCTTCCTCTGTCTCTTTCCGCCACAACAACGTTGAGACTGAGCTCCGAGGTCCAGCGTCCTCCAGAATAGGAGTGTATGTGGATCACAGTGCAGGAACTCTGTCCTTCTACAGCGTCTCTAACACGATGAAGCTCCTCCACAGAGTCCACACCACATTCACTCAGCCTCTATACGCTGGGTTCTGGCTAGATTATAACTTGACTGTGAGATTATGTGATTCGAAATGAAATGTTTGTGTTAGTAAAATTATAACTCTGTCATCAGATTTAATTTCTGCCTGAGTTAGAATGGCACTTTTGTGTGCAGAAAGGGTAATAGTTACACATATTATTATTATTATTATTATTATTATTATTATTATTATTATTATGGGCCAAGCACTAAAGGTGCGTAGGCACATATTGTTTTCGTTAGTGTTCTTTATTCTTCTTCTTGCCCAAAGAACAGCTTGCGGGAAAGTTATGAAATCTGGCACACAGATAGAGGACTGTCTCACCATTAACCAGAGCAATTTTAGAGTCTCTCTCAAATCCTCTAGCACCACCAACAGCTCAAATGTGCACTCACATTTATGCTAATAACTTTTCAACTGTAAGGGCTAGAAACAAAATTCTATTTCCTTCTGCTCAAGACGATGCAATTGTGCTGCAAGACGTCATTTTCCGTCATTTCGAATTTTCGAAAAACCTACTTTTTCAAACTCCTCCTAGGTGGTTTGTCCAATTCTACCAAAATTGAATCTGATCATCTTCAGACCATGTTGGAAAAAAGTTATCAAAAGCCTTTTGATAGACCCAACTGTTCTCATATAGCGTATCAACAAGTTCGACGAAGAGCACACCAAAATGGACATGAGAGTGTATCTCCACAACAGTTTGGCATATTAAGACGAAACTTGGTAACTGTCATCACAAGCATGACCTGAGGGTACCTGCACAGTTTCGGTGCAGCGCCACCCAGTGGTCATGAGATAAGAAAATTGAAAATTTTGCTTCTGAACAGGTTGACCAGAAATCACAAGACTTCTCATTAGATTCGGTACTGCAATCCGAGTTGAACAGTACCGAAAAATGTAGGCCATTTTGAATTTTGTAGTAAAATGCTATATTTTACGAACGCATTGGCTTATCGTTACGAAACTTGGTATGTGTCATCGGAACCATGCCCTGAAGGTATATGTATATAAAGTATAATGAATTTTTTAAAAATGCTAATAGCTTTTGAATAATTTTCCTATTGTAATGAAAGTGGTCTTGATTCCATGAGTCATGATGAGAACAATGGTACCAATTATGCCATAGTCCAGGGATCGGGAACCTATCGCTCGCAAGCCAGATGTGGCTCTTTTAATGGCTGCATCTGGCTCGCAGACAAATCTTTAAAAAAAAAAAAAAAAAAACGTTAAAAATATAAAACATTCTCATGTATTTCAATCCATTCATTTCCTACCGCTCATGTTCATGGTTGCGGGTGGCTGGAGCCAATCACAGCTGTCCTCCGGGACAACACCAAATTTTTATTGGATAATACGTAACGTACACGGGTCGTTGTGAGGTCAGGAAGTAAACTTCTCTCCTTTTAATCAAGTAGTCAGCTAGCTAATTGCAGAAACCCTTCTCATTAGATTCGGTACTGCAATCCGAGTTGAACAGTACCGAAAAATGTAGGCCATTTTGAATATTGTAGTAAAATGCTATATTTTACGAACGCATTTGCTTATCGTTACGAAACTTGGTATGTGTCATCGGAACCATGCCCTGAAGGTATATGTATATAAAGTATAATGAAATTTTTTAAAATGCTAATAGCTTTTGAATAATTTTCCTATTGTAATGAAAGTGGTCTTGATTCCATGAGTCATGATGAGAACAATGGTACCAATTATGCCATAGTCCAGGGGTCGGGAACCTATGGCTCGCGAGTCAGATGTGGCTCTTTTAATGGCTGCATCTGGCTCGCAGACAAATCTTCAATAAAAAAAAAAAAACGTTAAAAATATAAAACATTCTCATGTATTTCAATCCATTCATTTCCTACCGCTCATGTTCATGGTTGAGGGTGGCTGGAGCCAATCACAGCTGTCCTCCGGGACAACACCAAATTTTTATTGGATAATGCGTAACGTACACGGGTCGTTGTGAGGTCAGGAAGTAAACTTCCCTCCTTTTAATCAAGTAGTCAGCTAGCTAATTGCAGAAACCCTTTTATCGAATAAGATGTCTAAAAGAAAAAAAGATGAGTACCGAATGGACAGAGGAATTCGCCTTTGTGAAGAGAGCAGGTTCTGCAGTGTGTCTAATATGCAATGATAAAATTGCATCGATGAAACGGTCAAATATAAAGCGGCACTTCGACACACGCCGTACTACATAGCGGGCTTCACATCTAATCTCCTGCAGTCATTCAAAGCGCGCTTTGGAGAATTTCGTAAGCTCACTCGTCTTTTTAATTTCATCACCCATCCACATGAGTGTGCAGTGGACAGCGCCGACCAGAGTTACATCTCCGGTGTCTCCGTCAGAGATTTTGAGCTACAAGCTGCTGACCTGAAGGCCTCAGACATGTGGGTGAATAAGTTCAAGTCACTGAATGAAGATTTGGAAAGACTTGCACGACAGCAAGCAGAGTTGGCGAGCAAACACAAGTGGGGAGAAATGAAAAAACTTCAACCCGCGGACCAGCTGATCGTCAAAACTTGGAACGTGCTTCCCGTCACATACCACATACTGCAGCGTGTGAGTATTGCTGTACTGACAATGTTTGGCTCTACGTATGCATGTGAGCAGTCTTTCTCACATCTAAAGAACATTAAGATCAACCTACGATCACGTTTAACGGATGGAAGTCTCAACGCCTGCATGAAGCTTAACCTCACCACGTATCAACCAGACTACAAAGCCATCAGCAAAACCATGCAGCACCAGAAGTCGGATTAATGGTAAGAAGTACTTTATTCATCATTGGTTAGCAACAGCATAACGTTTTAAAAAGAATTCAGAGACTTATTGTACTTTAAAAGTGTTGGTCTTACATAAAATGCACACATTTACTTGTGTTTAGTTTTAAACATATTGTATGGCTCTCACGGAATTACATTTTAAAATATGTGGCGTTCATGGCTCTCTCAGCCAAAAAGGTTCCCGACCCCTGCCATAGTCGATTGAACTTGCTGTCCGCCATTTTTAGTTTTGTTAAAAACCTACTTTTTCAAACTCCTCTAAGCTCCTCCTAGAGTCTAGGAGGCCCTAGACCCGTATTGTCTTTCTCATTTTTGGTTCTCATCTACTGTAATGACGCCAGGGATCAGTTCTCATCATTTTGTTTTTGTTAGAAACAGAAAAACATGCAATGTACCCTGATATACATTTTAATTCATCAGAAGTGTACACATTCCTTCTCACGGTCAGGACTTTTACTGGTTGGAGGTTGGAAATTACAAGTTGCAACCTCAAGTGGAATGCAGCATTTTATCTTCACCTTCATGGCTCGTTGTAGTGTTTTACTATAAAAAAAAAACTTTACAAATACATAATTAAAAAATATAATTATTATTATATTTATAAAATATAATTGATTATCACTCAATTACTAATTTATTAGAAGTGATTCACGGTGATTCTGTGATATAAATAAATGAAACTGGGTGTAAACTCAGATGTTTTTTTGTACGTGTGTGTGTGAGACCTGTGGTGGTCTGCTTGGTTTTGGATCCCCGGTGTTTGTGCAGGGTTCAGTCCTGCTCACTGATACGGCTGGGAACTCATCTTCTACCACTCTCAGGTACTGAACGTCACAAACACACAAAACACAGTGGTCAGCACACATCTGATTTCAGATCCCAGTGTAAAAGCCTGCTGGTGTAAGCATCAAGAAATAAACATCAATAATAATCGGACAAATCTGCTTTATGTAACAGAAATCTTATTTCCCTGAATACATGCGACTCCACAAACCATTCAGAATAAGGAAAGTGAAAACGTTTTATTTCTATTTTTTCCGAAACATGATTAGATATTAACCTGTTTTATTAGCTGATAAATTTTCCAAAAACAGATATATATATATATATATATATATATATATATATATATATATATATATATATATATATAATATAGCGAGAGAGAGGTTACTATAGAAAAATTAGGATTTGTGAAGAAATAAGTAATATTTTACAATAGAGAGATCAATAATACATCGTCAGAGATCATTACATATTTTACTACAGGAAAATTAAGATTTATGAAGCATTTCAATATAAAATCTTTGAGTCAATATGATTTCTGGATGAATATTTAACAAGAGAAAAAGACAAAAATATAAAAATAAATATAAATATATAAAAATTTATATAAATAAATTTATATATAAATTATAAAATAATTTAAAAAAATAATAAATATAAAAACAGCTAATAGCTGTAGATAACAAAAACTGTGAGTAAATATTTATTAATAGATACTTTGACAAACTACAAGCAATGATCCTGTCCTGTTTTGTAATAAGATGTTTTTAGGTTTAAACAGCTAATAAAAATCAGGCACTTTGAATTGTGATGCTAATTCACTGAAGTTAGCAAACATGCTAACATGACAGGTTTCTCCTAGCTTAGAAAGCTAACTAGTGACGTCAAATTATTTAACATGTCAGAGTTCAAGAGTTTTCTATCGTCTGCCGTTTTCTATCAGAATGGTTGGTTTTCTGCAAATGTATTTGGTACTTTAAAGCAGATATAAATTCTCCCCATCCGTTTCTGTCCCTGAACTGCCAGTAAAACTGACCAGTGACAGAGCGCGTGAACGCTGCAGGAATAACCGGCAGTTACTTCCGGGGTGCTTCTCCAATACTCAAATTGATGCTTCTTCATTTACCCTGCTCCTTCGTCCTTCAGCCCGTGACCCCGAAATTGATTGACGTTGACCATCTTGAAGGACATATCAATTCTCTATTTGCACCGCGAGGAGGCGAGGAGACACAGGTGTATCATATTGAAGTGTTTCTTCTTGTCAAAACCTGGCACACGTATAAATTCCCCTCCTGCTTTACATCTGCCACAATCTCAAACAAAACGTCCTTTGATGATTGATGGAATTTTGTGTGAAATATAATGAAATAATAATATGCTTAGAATGAGGATTGTAATTTATTAATCCTTGTATGTTTGGATATGAAAAGCTGCACAAACGATGCGATAAATGATGTATTGTTGATTAATTCATTGTTGAATTTCACATACTCTCAGTGCATTTAGCTATATTAAGAATGGTGTTATTAACCAAACTCCAACAACATAGCAGCAGATCCCGGAAGTGCAGTGAGGTCATCCAGCTGAGCATAGTCATCATTAATTGATATCGCTTAGAGAGAGTGAGGATATTCCATTCGACTTGCTTTGATTCTTCTCTCCTCGCATCTCATCCTTGAATTCTTCCCCCAGTCTCAAGCACAGCACCCCCAGTCCCCAGTATTTTTGCATACTAGTAAAGAGACAATATTATGTAACAAACCACTTTTCTCAGACTTGCTGAATGAAACTACTTTGATAGGTGCACTTCTCAGGAGTAATTGAGATGAGTAGCCTATAATAATAACACAGACTATTTATTGTGCAGTGCAATACAGTTTATTTGTGTCTGCAACAAAACTTAAGGTTGTGTGACAAAAACGACACACACACAATAATAATAATAATAAAATCCTTCTTACTAAAGGGAATGACAGACGCCAACTTCATCATAATCACAATAATCTGTGGAAGATCTTGCAGCAGTGAGCGTAAAAACCCATGCTGACAGCGCCCATTGAAACGTTAGGCAAAAAACACTTCCAGTGCAGCGTCGAAAAGTTGTACTAGCCAATGAGACTAAAAGCGGAAGCGACAGTGTATAGAGTCCAATCAGAACCAGAGTCCTCACGAGCTCTGACGAGAACATGCTGAGCGGTCGCCGTCTTTATCTTTACATTGCTTCTATCCAATGAGACCGGTTATGGGCGGAGCGACACATGTAGCCCCGCCCCGTTACGCGCGAGCATGTATGATTTCGCGCATGCGTACTGAAGTTGAAAAGGGGGACGTGAACTTTCCGGAACACCTGGACGCTCATTTTAGAGAAAGCGAAACGTGGAAAACTCAGTCTCTCCCGCAGTGTCCGAGTGCAGGAAAATGGCCAATATTTCAGTAAATCTCTTCACCTGTCCGGTGTGTCTGGATCTCCTGGAGGATCCTGTAACTATTCCCTGTGGCCGCAGTTTCTGTAAGGTGTGTATTAATGGCTTCTGGAATCAGGAGGACGTGAAGGGCGTCTACAGCTGTCCCCAGTGTAGAGAGACTTTCTCTTCACCGTCTGTTCTGCGCAGGAACAACATGCTGGCTGAGAAGGTGAAGCTCCTGAAGGAAGCTGCACCCCAAGCTGTTTCTCCTGCTCACTGTTACGCTGGACCTGGAGATGTGGAGTGTGATTCCTGCATTGGGAGAAAACGCAAAGCCGTTAATACCTGTATGGAGTGTCGGGCTTCCTATTGTGAAGATCATCTTAAACCTCACTATCAGGCTCCTGCATTTAAGAAGCACAAGTTAGCTGAACCCTGTGCAGAGCTCCAGGAGAAGATCTGCTCTCAGCACGACAAACTGATTGACGTCTACTGTCGTACTGACCAAAGCCTCATCTGTTACTCGTGCATGATGGATGAACACAAAGGTCATGATATTGTTCAAGCTGAAAAAGAAAGAACTAAAAAACAGGTGAGAACTGGACATAATTATTCTTTTCTGAGTCAGTTTATACTAATACTGATTATAGTCTAATTTCTATTCGGTTGATTTGATTGGTTATATGACACTCACTGAGGGTCTTTTGTAGCCTAGAAAAAAGTGTAAAAACAAGTCAGATCAGTCAGTGTACTTTAGAGCAGCGTTTTCCAAACTTTTTTTTTTTAGTTTAAATCTAAATAAATAAATTTAAGCTTGGTTTAAACTCGAACCGTCCGCAATTGCACGAGAGAGCGCGAGACCTCATTCTGTGTGGAGGTTTGTGCGGCATTTTTTTTTTTTTTTGGTAACTTGTCGCGCGGCGCCGGATCCGGAAATGAATAAATTCGAGGTGACTCTTGCACAAAATGCAGGGACAGTTTTTTTTTTTTTTTTTTTTTTTCCCTCTCTTTTTTTTTTTTGGCACCATGGTGCACCATATTTTCATTCATCAATATCTTCACAAATAAACACAGTCACTACACTACACCTTCAGACAGTGATTAAATCTCATTCTTTTATCTTTATTCATAGACATTTGCACTGATGGGTGAACATAATCACCTGATTTTGTCAATGTGAGAAATGACATTTGCAGGGAGCTCCCACTTTTTTGCTTACGTCTACAGTAATTGCGAACATTTATAAAAATGAGCCTACAATAAATACTAAGTCTATTTAATGAAAGCAAAAATCTTGATGAAATGCATTTTAAAAAATTGAAGTTGTTCAGTTTAGTTTTATGCATGTTCTCATATTTGTAGCTGTATTTAGTTGTAATGTGACAAGTGATAATCAAGGTTTACTGGGTTTTCTAGGATTGTTTGCTCTTTTTCCCCCCCAAACTGTGGGTTTTAATGTATTTCAAGTTTATTGAAAAACCATCGTAAACAACAAACACAACAATTCGTCCTCAGAATTCAGCAACTCCACATGAGACGCCATGTTTGTAAGCGTTGCTATGGTTGTGCCGACAAACTACTACTTCTCTCAGCTACTTGCTGTTGGTTTCTAGGATGATTACTCCGAGTCGCCCCCCCCCCTTAGTTTCAGAGAATATTAGTATAGTAATTATTAATATTAGTAATATAGTGTCAAGTATAAACGCCTCGTCCGTTTGGGGAGGTGCGCGCACAGTCAGTGGAGGCTTGCGGTGCGGAACCAGGCGAAAGTCTAAATAAGTCTTCTGAGACTGAGGATGAAGGACTTCATGAGGATGAAGTTGATGGTCCAGAAGCATCTGGAGCGTTTCTTTTAAGAAATCTGTCTTTTTGCACTACACATGCATCATCACCTGCTAGTTATTAGGATAAAAAACACACATGCGTTACGCATACTGGTGTTGACGTGCTGCTGACAGGTCAGCGAGGGGGGTCGAGCGGGAGGGAATTATTATTTTTATATATAATTTTGTATTGTTGTGTGTCTGTCTTATTATTATTTCAGACATCAGATATTTATCCTAAATATTAAATGTTTTCTACACTTTTTAGCATTTTAGAAATGTTTGAAGGATTTTTACATGGCACCCCTGCTCTCATCAGATGGCACCCCAGGGAGTGCCACGGCACCGCAGTTGGGGAAACACTGCTTTATACAACCAGCACCTAACAACATTCTTTCACATTTTTATTTTACAGTTAGTGTTCACATGACCGTGTTAAATATCTTCGGCATTGTTATTATGGTGTTGGTTTTCTAATATACTACATATGGCATAATACAACTGGAACATGTAACACAGGTTTAAGGTCTGATTTGCTTTTGCTTTTGCTTTTTTGGTCTCATGACCTAAAAAGTACATATTACACCCTCAACTAAATGCCATAAGAAGGGATTGTGGAACTATAAAAAGAACTCTGAGAACTGAGCTGGAGTTCTGGCCAGGTTCTGCGATAATCAGGCCCAAAGAGCTACAAGTCATACTTGCACATCTCAGATCATTTCCCAGATCTCACAGCTTGGTCTGGATATATCTGTCCTGGGCTGGGTTGAGGTGGATCTGGAGCCTCTCATGGTAACTGGGTAAAAAGCAGGAGAATTCACCCGGGGTGGGAAGCCACGCCATCTCAGGGCACCATACACACACATTCACACACTCATTCTCACCTAGGGTCGATTTAGTGTACTCAATCCACCTGCCCACATGTTTTTGTGAAGGGGAGGAAACCAGAGAACCTGAAGGAAACCCACACAACCATGTAACATGTGAAATTTCCCACAGACAGTAACCCAAGCTCAGGAATGAGTCTTGAGCTGTGTGTCTGTGTAGTGTGACACTGTGTTCACTGGGAACAGCTAGTGTTTAGGCATGGCCTTTCATCACCTTTAGTTATTTCATAAACACATTTAATGGTCAAGAGGTAATAAAGTAAAAACTTTATCTTTCTTAATGTCAGTGGATTCATGGTGTATTTCAGTACGGAGAATATATGGATATATGGATGGATTATGATAATGTTTCTGTAACACACATGATATTGTTTTTTCTGCCAGCTGCCTTTTTCACACAAACCCAAACGCCTCATTTAATAAGTTCTAAAAAAATATGAACATAGAACTTGCTTTATTTTGGGTCTCTTTTTACTTTATTTACTTCTAGAGGCAATGTTTCTATTTTCAGTTAATTACACTTACAATTTTTAGTACATTTACTTATATTACTATAATTCTGTAGAACATGATTAAATGTATTTAAAATGTATTTTATTTGGTCTCAGAATGAGCTAAAGGAGGAGCAGATGAAATCCCAGCAGAGGATCCAGGAGAAGCAGGAGAAGGTTCAGGAGCTGAGACAGACTGTGGACACTATTAAGGTGAGGAGTACACACACACACACACACACACACACACACACACACACACGGATGTCTAGAGGGAGACTCTTTCTAAACATTTTCGTGTGTGTGTAACAGTTGCGTTCACAGGCAGCAGTAGATGAGAGTGAGAAGATCTTTACTGGGCTGATCAGCTCCATGGAGAAAAAGCGCTCGGAGGTGAAGGAGTTGATCAGAGCTCAGGAGAAAGCTGAACTGAGTCGAGCTGAACGACTCCTGAAGCAACTGGAGCAGGAGATTGCTGATCTTAAGAGGAGAATCACTGAGCTGGAGCAGCTTTCACACACACACGATCACATCCACTTCCTCCAGGTAACACTCACTGTCTGATCTACAGTGGGCGCTGTTCCTCACAAAGTTTCCTCCTAAAAGCTCATTACAGCAACGATCAATGTTCCTGTCTGAGATCACAAGTGTGTGTTTGGTCTGATTCAGTCTGAGATTCATTCGTTCCTCTCCTACACTTTTCTCCTTCTCTGTTATGTGTTTCCTCTCTGTAGAGATTCCCGTCTCTCTGTGTTTCTCCTGGATCTGAGAACTCGCCCAGCTTCACTGTCAATCAACATCTCTCATTTGATGGAGTGAGGAAATCTCTCTCAGATCTGAAAAAACAACTTGAGGAAATGTGTGAGGAGGAATTCACCAAAATCCGTCCACAAGGTAAACAAGCAAACATTTGTTCTGTATCACAGTAAAGAGAGCCATAAAATTCATAAAACAGAAATAAGAAGTAAGCAGGAACAAGACTGAATAAAATCACTTATCCCATGGTTTGTCTGAATACTCGATTCTGATTGGCTGGAAGGGGTGCATGTATATGCACAGATATAAATGCACAGGTAGTTCCAGTTAGTTTAATCACCGTTCTAAATTAATGTGCTGCCTATAAACAACTGTAATGATAGTAACATAAAATTTAGAGTGGACGGAATTCTAGATCTAATGACCCGTATATAAAATTAATTTTCAAGTTTTAAACTCTTTGCACGTCATTTTTCCATCTCCATTTTGTCTCTGTCTCCACAGTTTCAGCAGTTCAGATTATTTTACCCTCACAACCAAAGCGTGCAGAAGATTTTCTGCAGTGTAGGTGTAAAACACACACAACACACATTCATACAGTACATTCATACATTTGTATGTAAGAGAAAGACACATTTACTCTTGGTAATACACACATAGAGACACCTTTACACCCACACGTTTACACACACACAGACACGACATACAAAATTCATACAATACACTGTGTGTGATAGAAGAACACACATTTACTCTTACTAATATACACACACTTATTATAAATCCTGTGATTAATATCTAACCTGTGGACATCTTGTTGTTTTAGATTTCCGTAATCTGACTCTGGATCCCAACACCGTAAATCCGTACCTCATTCTGTCTGAGAAGAACAGAGCGGTGACACGCAGTAACAAAAATCAGCATTACTTCGATGATCCAGAGAGATTTGAATGCTGGTTTCAGGTGTTGTGTAAGGAGAGTGTGAGTGAACGCTGTTACTGGGAGGTGGAGTGGAGCGGTGGTGTGTCCATATCAGTCTCATATAAAGAGATCAGAAGGAAAGGACGGGCTGAGGAGTGTGGATTTGGATGCAACAGTCAGTCCTGGAGTCTGGCGTGTTCTTCTTCCTCTGTCTTTTTCCGGCACAACAACATTGAGACTAAGCTCTGTGGTCCAGCGTCCTCCAGAATTGGAGTGTATGTGGATCACAGTGCAGGAACTCTGTCCTTCTACAGCATCTCTGACACGATGAAGCTCCTCCACAGAGTCCACGCCACATTCACTCAGCCTCTATACGCTGGGTTCCTGATAGATTGTAAGTCAACTGTGAGGTTCTGTGATTTCAAAATTTTGTAAAAGTGTTTAGAAAATTATAACTGAGAGGTCAGATTCTTCTTCGTCGTCTTCTTCTTCTTCTGCTCTTTAGTCTGTGACGGCCATAGAACTGTTTTCGGGAAGTTATGAAATTTGTCACAAAGATGGAGGACTGTCGCCTTTAACCTGAGCAATTTTCAAGTCTATCTCAATTTATTTTTTCCTCTGATTCCTTGGCTCAAGACAATTCGATCGAAACCATGTGTACCTAATTTTCCTCCATTTTGAATTTTCAGAAAAACCTACTTTTTCAAACTCCTCCAAGGCAGTCTGTCCGATTTTCACCAAAATTGAATCCGATCATCTAAAGTTATCAAAAGTCTTTTGATAGACCCAACTGTTCTCGCATAGCGCATCAACGAGTTTGACGAAGAGCACACCAAAGTGGACATGAGGGTGTATCTTCGCAGCAGTTTGGCATATTAAGATGAAACTTGGTAACTGTCATCACAAGCATGACCTGAGGCTAACTGCATAGTTTTGGCACAGCGCCACCAAGTGGTCATGAGATATGAAAAATGGATAATTTTGCTTATAACTTCTGAACAGATTAACCAAAAATCACGAGAATTGTCTCATTAGATTCGGTACTGCATACTGAATTGATTGGTAGCCAAATTTCCCATGACAGCCGTTTAAAATTTCGCAGTAACGCGCTATATTTTACGAACGCATTGACGTATCATTCCAAAACTTAGTATGCGTCATCTGAACCATGCCCTGAAAGTATTCAAGATGTTTTGAGACAAAAAAGGATAATAACATTTTAAAAAATGCTAATAGCTTTTGAATAATTTTGCCTGTTTTATTAAAAGTGGTCTTGATAGTTTCTGTGAGTCATGCCGAGAAGAATGATACCGATTATGCCATAGTCAATCGAATGTGCTGTCTGCCATTTTGAATTTCGTTGAACTCCTCCTCGACCCCTGGCCCGATTTTCACCAAATTCGGTTCAGATCATCTTCAGACCATGCCAGCCAAAAGCTTTTTAATAGACCAAACCCTGACCCCACCCTGACCACACCACATCAAACTAGTGACAGTGACACCTGTTAGTCAAACATAATAAGCAATGAAATCATATAACAATTGATTGTATTTATGACTTCTCAACCGTTTTGCCTAAAATCAGTTGGTCTTGATGCTCTCTGTCATGCTTGTTTAGCTCCTCATTTAGCTGCTTTGTGCTCGGCCCCTTAATTGCTGCTTGCAGCTGCTGTTAAGATTCCTCTGTCAGGAGGAAACCTATTGTTATTGTTGGTCGTCTTATTCTTTTTCTGCTTCTGCTTCTTCTTCTTCCTTATTATTATTATTATTATTCTCCTTATCTCCCTAAAGTGCCCAATAACTCAAGATCTGAATTAGGGCTGCACAATTAATCGAATATCGATCGTTATTACGATTTTGAATGCCCACGATTAAATGAACATGATCGACTGCGATATTGACGTTTAAAGTTCGTCCTCCGCTCATAGAAAACTCCGCTGTTTTCTCCACTCAAATCAAGCGCTTCCTACACTTACAGCCAATCACATAGGGCGACGCAGGGATGACGTCATTTCGTAATGCCAAAACCCGAAACTGAGTTTCTCTGCGAGCTCCAGCGCTTGGGTGAGGGTAAATCATGACACTAGCTAGCACGATGCTAAATGGCACTACAGAGGATAACTCGGGGCTCTACAGTGCGACCATTTCACTCTCATTTGTGACTGAAGGGTACTTTGTGCGACTGTGAATAAATATTTATTCGCGCCGGTTCGAGTGACCTGTACGGAGTTGTATAATACAATCGGGATAAAAACTACAGGAAGTCCAAAATGCACCTACACCGCGCAACAGTTACTTTCACACTGCTTTTCATCTCCTCAGTCAACTGAACAAGTGTGGAAAAACTGCAGAGAAGCCATTATGATGACGAGAGTAACTCTACATCATCTGCTTCTCTCAACTCTCCGATCTCACAACCGGCATCTTTTATTGATCCCGCAAAATGTCCTGAAGTTGCACCTGCTCGTGTAGACACAGCGGCTTCACGCGGAGTAAATTAATAATAATGCTAACGTTACAAAGTGGGTTTAATTCAAACTTCTTTATTAAATAATTCCTCACCAATCATAATCAAGAGTAGCAACGGTTCAGAAGGAGTACGCTGCTACTCTCCTCCACGCTCGTCACTAACTCTAATACATAGCGTATTCACTTAATTAAACTTAAGGTTGCCAGATATCACTAGAAAAGCCAGCACCAGTTTTGATTTAATCCCCCTCAAAAACACAATATTATCAGCAGACATCGCAACACTGTACTGGGGTACCGATCTAAAAGGAACAACTGATAAACAAACAAAAAAAAAAAACAGAAAATAATAAAATGTAAAGACAGAAAATGTGCTTAGTTATAAATAAATAATTTAATATTAAAAATAGATATTATAATAAATTAATTAAATATAAATAAAATTAACCAACAGTATTTCTCATTGCTTTTATTTTAACTCCATTAACAGTGAGCAGAAAGCTTACATTTAAATGTTTATGACAGACCTTCTGATTAAAGCTTAAATAAAAAAGGATTGGTATCTGGATCGGTTTCAGTCTTAAAACTCCTGATCAGTGCAACCTTAATGAACACCATTAAAGTAAAGCGCTTTGCATCTGACGGGTAAATTAACTCACCCAATCACCTCCTATATGAGATGATTCAGATATATACACAATATACACAGAGCAGTTCGAGAACTGACTCCCGCCCAGAACCATGACAGTGGAAAATGTCTAATAGTGTAGCTTTAAATATATTTAAGAGGAGCAGACTTCAAACACTGTACATTGATGTTTATTGTATTTGTTTACAAGGTGGAACAGGTTAACGGTTTTTTTCTGCATACAGTCTGTAAAATTAACTGAAAATATTAAATTTAGTTTATCAGAAGGTAAATTAATTTGTCGTGGCTCACTCTATGTTCCTAAATTCTGTCATAATTGACCAGCTCAAGTTTTCTCTTTTTTAATGTTTACTTATCCTATATTTTGTGTACAATTTTATTTATATTTTGCTATTTGCGAGATGATGCCAGTTAAGGCTCAGTCTAATTTGATGCAAAGATTTGTACACTAGCAGGAATGTAACACAACATGGAGGTGAAAGCAGCAATCGTGATAAATAATCGACAATTTTTTCCATAATCGTGCAGCCCTAATCTGAATGATAAAAAGTTTTGAAATTTGGCACCTTGATACAACAGGCCACGAGTAACTCCCACACCACAAATGGCCCACATGAGCCCATAGCTGGTGCTACAGGCCACCCCAAAATCTACGTGATTGTCTGTGTGCCCCGTAAGTCCAAAATGTCTGAAAATTGGTATAGATGCCTTATTTCTCATGGGGAACAAAAATGCCATTGGGACCCATAAAGTCCACCATGATTTAGACATTTTGGAAAATTTGTCCAAAACTACAAAAATCTTCTCCTCATGAACCGTAGGTCTGATTGACTTGAACTGTGGTACATAAGTGTGGGATACATGCCTTTCTCTAGGGTTATAAGCAATAAGGAATTGGCCAAACTATTTACATGTTGGTGAATTGACAACTGTTGCACATATTTCTTGTGTCCATAAATCAATGGAACATTAACCTATGGACTTGGTCTGTGCCACACACAAAGAGGACCCTACAGTTTGTTACCGTGTTCGATGGCAAACTCATAAGTCCAAAAACAATGACATTAAAAGGCATAATAATGTTATATTATGTTTAACAATATGTTTATAGTCCACTAGATGGTGCTGTTTGGCTTAGATCGAGCCAAAGTACACTTTGAAAGACAAAAATTTATTTGATTTGTAGTGTTTATGCATGCTGTAGCCATTTTAGTTCGGCAGAGTGAAGAACGCACATTGAATCATTGTTTGTGTAAAACCTGGAAGAAGCTTGGCTTGTGAGTTTGTTGTTCATCTTTCTAGTTTGTAATCTTTTGTGATTGTGTTTGGAGAGTTTTTTGCTGTTTGATTATTTTGAACGGCGCAGTGTGCTTAGTGTATATAGCTTAAAAGATTGCATTGTAAACTGAATTGTATTCACTGACTAATGTATGTTAAATAAATGTTTTTGTATTTCTTTTCAGTTTCACAAGAAATGTAAGAGAAAATTGTGTGGCCGAACACCTTGTAAAACCAGGAAAACCGACTATCGCAGCAAGCCTAGTGACAACCATCCATCACTTTATATTCAAATATAGTACTCTTTGTACATTTTCAGCACATTTTAACAATACCGTGATAGTTTTGGTCACGATAATCGTGATATGAAATTTTCATGTTACCGTTACATTTCTACTCCACAGTCCGTGCGCACTCCAAAATTCTCACCAACTCCTCAGGTCCTTTACACACGCGAGCTTGGCGCCATGCACACACATCCATGGCTTTCTGGCAAGGGTGGGCTGACTGTCTATTAGGCAGACATTCTGTGGCTGATTTGGCCACAGCTAATTTTGGTCAATTTTGATCTACTGTGGCACACTGAAACTAGAGACTAGACTTACGCTTCTCAGAAAGCATGGGCCTAAACAGAGTATAGGTGGCGATATAGGTCATGCCTCAAAATTGACATGTTCAAAATGATGGCATTTCTACTCTGTCAGGCTAAAATGTCTGAAA
>NC_030432.2:20420894-20473394 GCF_001660625.3 Ictalurus punctatus
GTATTAATGGCTGCTGGGATCAGGAGGATGTGAAGGGCGTCTACAGCTGTCCCCAGTGTAGAGAGACTTTCAATTCAAGATCTGTTCTACGCAGGAACAACATGCTGGCTGAGAAGGTGAAGCTCCTGAAGAAAGCTGCTTATTCTGCTCACTGTTACGCTGGACCTGGAGATGTGGAGTGTGATTCCTGCACTGGGAGAAAACATAAAGCCGTCAAGTCCTGTCTGGTGTGTCGGGCCTCCTACTGTTTAGCTCATCTTAAACCTCACTTTCGGGCTCCTGCATTTAAGAAGCACAAGCTAGTTGAAGCCTGTGCAGAGCTTGAAGATAAGATCTGTTCTCAGCACAACAAACCGATCGAGATCTACTGTCGTACTGACCAAAGCTTCATCTGTTACTTGTGTACGATGCATCAGCACAAAGGTCATGATACGGTTGCAGCTAAAGCAGAAACAGCTGAAAAAAAGGTTAGAAATGGATTTTATCATTCTTTTCCAAGTAAATTTATACAAATTCAGGTGGTTTAATTGGATATACATGTGTCATTCATTGTGAAGTGAGTGCTTTGTTTAAAGAGTTGTTGGTAAGGAATTTTTAAACAGGTCAGACCAGTCAGTGCAGCTTTAAACACACAACAACAGTCTTCAGTTTTCATTTGAACTCTGTTTTGCTATAGTTCCATTTAGTTTTGAATAGCTTTTATTTTACACATGCCTTTTCAAGTTTATATTTATATACAGCGCCTCTAGAAAGTATAGAACCCCTTGGTCTGATTCAGTCTGAGATTCATTCGTTCCTCTCCTGCACTTTTCTCCTTCTCTATTATGTGTTTCCTCTCTGTAGAGTTTCCCGTCTCTCTGTGTTTCTCCTGGATCTGAGGACTCATCCAGCATCACTGTCAATCAACATCTCTCATTTGATGGAGTGAGGAAATCTCTCACAGATCTGAAAAAACAAGTTGAACATATCTGTGAGGAGGAATTCAACAAAATCCATCCACAAGGTAAACAAGCAAACATTTGTTCTGCATCAAAACAGAAATAAGAAGTAAGCAGTAAAATCACTACATAAAATCAGCATATCCAGTCCAACTCCATGGAGACGTGTCTGACTGAGAGCAGTGAGGAATCTAATATTTCATTTCCATGCTTTAAAGTGTTTTTCCGTTTTTGTCTCTGTGTCTCCACAGCTGCAGCAGTTCAGATGACTTCACTCTCAGAACCAAAGTTCAGAGAAGATTTTCTGCCATGTAGATGTAACACACACACACACACACACACAAACACACACTGCATTTCATATAGGGCGGCATTGGGAGGATTCACAGACAGACACAGACAGGTATCACACACACACACATCTAACTTGACATTTTATTGTTTCAGATTTATGTTATCTGACTCTGGATCCCAACACAGCATATCCTGACCTCTTCTGTGTGAGAAGAACAGATCGGTAACACGAACTGGGACACAACAGCGATACTCCGATCATCCAGAGAGATTTGACTCCAGGACTCAGGTGTTGTGTAAGGAGAGTGTGTGTGGACGCTGTTACTGGGAGGTGGAGTGGAGCGGTGATGGTGTGTCCATATCAGTCTCATATAAAAAGATCAGCAGGAAAGGGCAGGGTCATGAGTGTTTGTTTGGATACAACAGTCAGTCCTGGAGTCTGGAGTGTTCTTCTTCCTCTGTCTCTTTCCGACACGTCAAAATTGAGACCGTGCTCCGAGTTCCAGTATCCTCCAGAATAGGAGTGTATGTGGATCACAGTGCAGGAACTCTGTCCTTTTACAGCGTCTCTGACACGATGAAGCTCCTCCACAGTGTCCACGCCACATTCACTCAGCCTCTATACGCTGGGTTCTGGATGTGTACTTACAATTCAACCGTGAGCTTATGTGATCCAAAATGAAATCTTTGTAAAAGTGTTAAGTAAAATTATTACAAACTGAGGTGTCAGATTTGATTTCTCCCAGAGCTATAATGGTACTTTCGTGTGAAGAGACTGTAATGTATGATTTTTTTTTTTCCCTAAAAATCTGGTTCAGATTTTTACTTGCCCTGCCAAAATTTTCACCAGAAAAAATGAATAATAGTATTTCTTAGCTGCATATTTTAAATAATGTGTCAAAAGTCAGATCAGAGTGGTGCAAGATGATGAAGCGATATTGCTAGTAAATTGCAATTACAAATAAACGTGATTCATTTCAGTGTTACCTTATTAAACTCACTTCACATCACTGTCTCTCCTCACCTCTTGTTCACAACTGTAATAGTTCAGTCCAGCTGTTGTCATTCATCAGTTTCCACTGTCTGTCAAAATCCACTGGCAGTTCCAGGGCCTTCATTAGCTCTTCCTTTTCACTTGCCCCACCAGTATAGCAGTTTTTCTATGGTGCCTTTGAGATAAAGTGACTAATATAATTCTATAAACACAATTAAAAACTACAAGCTGCAGTTTGAAAAATTGGTAAATAGTGTTTGTTCATCTGTGTACATTAAAGTTTCCTTCCCATCATCCATGAAATTCAATCTCTCACAGTCTTTACTGCATTCCACACCTCCTCAGCCTTGTTATTGTGTCCTGCTCGCCTTTCCAAAATCTGCAAACTTCTTACAGTAGCCATAGCAGAGCGGGTATTATTTTCAACTCATTTTTTCCTGTTGGGCGTTACCCTTGTAAACTTCTGCTTTACAGAAATAGTCATTTTCTTTTTGCCTTGTAATAAGAAGCTGCTACCATATCAAAGTAGACATCAAAGACAAGTGAATGTTTAAATTGGCAAGACTTAAAAACACAGGCAAATGATAAACTTTCACGACAACAGTCCATCAACTGTCCCAAGCATGTTTCACACTGGCTAGAGCCATGAGGCAGTCCTTATGGTTGAGACCTGAACTGTAATGCTAAACAAAAATTTCAACAATATCACAAGAATCCAGATACTTTGCGTTACTCTTGAAACTGAGCTCAGATACATCATGTGATCATCTTAGAGCTGTTTCTGCAACTTGATTAAAGTTCTCCTGTGGTAAATTCAGTTGACTGGTGTAGGAGAACTTGATCTGTTTATACAGGAAGCACTAGAAATGCAGGGTAGAGTCAGGTCTATTAAATATTTGCACACTGACAAGGTTATTGTTGTTGTTTTTTTTTGGTAAATGTTTTGCTTGAAAAGTTTTCTTGTAGTGTAAATAAATTCCACTTGGCTTGACATGTTTTCTAATGAAGTGGAATTCCTACAAGTGTGGCTTGAAGTGTCCAAATACTTACAGAATGTAGTATTTTACTATAGGACAATTAAGATTTATGAAACATTTCAATATAAAATAAGAATAGATTTCAGAATGAACTGATGAGTAGCTCCGCATCTTAATGAGTTAATATGATTTCTGGCTGAATACTGAACAAGAAAAAAACACCACCTACTGCTCCAAGAGGTCCTGGTCCATGAGGGTATTGTCTATGACATTTACAGCCATACCAGAAGACACATTCCCTGAACTGGTAGTACAAAATTGGTGTGAGAAAGGAATCTGGCTAGACTCATCATATTGGAGTGAGGCATGGAGGGTGCTCACTGAGGAGTGGGCTGTGGAACCTTGATGAGGACCGTGAGGAGCAATTTACCACCTGGTGCTGAGGACTGCCAGTAAATGCATAATTTCTCTTTAGGCCCCTTTGGCATGCCACAACGTTCATCTTAATCTGACAAAGTTGCATGGGTTCAGTGGTCTGGATGTAGGGAACTGGAGGGATGGTCACCTTTGCTACTTGTTTGTTGAGCAAGGCATCCAGGCAAATGGACAGGGTTGCCTGGTCATTCCAGCATGCCAACTCAGCCTTGAGCGCTTGACGACCTGCAGCCTTGCACGCCGGGTTCAGCCACTTCCAGCTGCTAATGTGCAGAAGCTGAGAGCACATTAAGCAGCACTTTGGGTCCCTTGACTCAGGGTGAGTAGCCGCTCTCCAATCCCCTTGCCCTCAGGTTAATGATTAATGGAGAATTTTTTTGATTTATAAAGCACTTTTCTAGGCACTCAATGTTCTTTACATAAAATGGGGGGGGGATCTCCTTAACCACCACCAGTGTGTAGCATCCACCTGGATGATGTGATGGCAGCCTTAGTGTGCCAGAATGCCCACAACACACCAGATAATGGTGCAGAGGAGAGGAGAGTGATGTAGCCAAATTAGGGATGGAGATTATTATGGGCCATGATAAATAAGGGCCAATGGGGGAATTTCGCCAGGAGAGCGGCATTATAAACCTACTCTTTAAGAGAAGTGTCCTGGGATTTTTATAACCACAGAGAGTCAGGACCTCAGTTTAACGTCTCATCTGAAAGACAGTGCTGTTTTTACAGTATACAGTCGTGTCCCCATCACTATACTGCGGCATTAAGCCCCACACAGACCACATGGTGAGCACCCCCTGCTGGCCTCCCTAATACTAAATAAATAGAGGGGTTGCCACCAGTGGAACCAGCATAGCTGGCTTGGAGCTGTGCTATCTGCACAGTAAGCATGTCTATCTGCTACTGTTGCTCCCCGATAAGGTGCTGCTAACGCCTGGCACCAGTCAAAGTTACCTGCTGGGTATTCTGTCACAGTATTCTGTCACAGTGGCAGATACAGGCGTGGGTGTAGTGAGCATCATTCAAAGTTGAAAACAAGAAATATATAATTCAAAAACAAAGTCAAAATCCAGGCAAGGCTCAGGTGATCAACAAACAACATGGACTAGGGTAGGCAGAGCAGGGCAGGAAAACCAGAAACAAGTTCAAAACTCAGAGAGACAATTAATAAACAAACAGCTTTGTATAGACTGGTAAACTTCACAATGATTATGATGATTGTGAGTCCATAAATACTGTGATTGAATGTGAATGTGATTGGAACCAGGTGTGTGTCATCACTAATCAGGTGAAGATCAGCATGAGAGAGTCTGTAATGGCTGTGGGGTTTGTCTCAACCAGCTCCCTAGTTCAATAGTCAAGGCACTGATCAGGGAATCAGACATTTTAAGGGCAGCAAAATCCTTCCAGTGCACTGGAACATTCACTCCCTACATTATTTTTTCTTTTTTTTTACGTTGTAAAATGTCATCAAAAATTTAAAACTTAAATATATTTAAGTTTTATGTCATAAATTTGTTAGCTTGATCACATGTTTCTTTCATAATATGTCAAGCAGGCTCATAGGCAAGCTAGTGGATTAAAACATACACACACACACACACACACACACACACACACACACACACACACACACACATATATATATATATATATATATATATATATATATATATATATATATATATGTGTGTGTGTGTGTGTGTGTGTGTGTATGTATGTGTGTGCATATATATATATATGTGTGTGTGTGTGTGTGTGTGTGTGTGTGTGTGTGTGTGTGTGTGTGTATATTAAACCTTTAAAGGTCATTAGACTCAAACAAACCGTATATAGAACGTCAAATAAAGTTAAAAATCACTAACACAAGTAATCATGTGAGCGTTACAACTGTAAGAAGCTACTTTCATTTGTAGCCGGAAGCTGGCAAAGAGTTTGTCCTGCATTTTTTTTTCGAGCTGAGAGGCTTCAGAAAACATGATGTCATTTCCAATAAGGGAACATGGTGAGCATCAATGATCCCTGGGTTATGTGGTGAATTGTGGGATTTTTTAGGGAGCGAACATTCCAGTGCACTGGAAAGATTTTGCAATTGAGACAGCTCTTAAATTGGCTGACTCCATAATCAGTGCCCTGACTACTGAACTTGGGAGCTGATTGAATTGAGACTCACCCATACACTGAACCAGGAAGTTCCCTTCAGAGAAAACGAAACTCAGATCTCTCTCTCTCTCTCTCTCTCTCTCTCTCTCTCTCTCTCTCTCACTCTCTCTCTCTCTCTCAGTGTGTGAGTGCAGGAAAATGGCAGAAGCCAGTATTTCAGTAGATCAGGATCAGTTCATCTGTCCAGTGTGTCTGGCTTGTCTGAAGGATCCAGTGACTCTCCATTGTGGCCACAGTTACTGTAAGGTGTGTATTAATGGCTTCTGGGATCAGGAGGATGTAAAGCGTGTCTACAGCTGCCCACAGTGTAGAGAGACTTTCACTCCAAGGCCTGTTCTACGCAGGAACAACATACTGGCTGAAGTGGTGGAGAAACTGAAGGAGACTGAACTCCAAGCTGCTTCTCCTGCTCACTGTTACGCTGGACCTGGAGATGTGGCGTGTGATTTCTGCACCGGGAGAAAACACAAAGCAGTCAAGTCCTGTCTGGTGTGTCTGGCCTCCTTTTGTGAAGATCATCTTAAACCTCACTATCAGTCTCCTGCCTTTAAGAAGCACAAGTTAGTTGAACCCTGTGCAGAGCTCCAGGAGAAGATCTGCTCTCAACATGACAAACTGCTCGAGATCTACTGTTGTACTGACCAAAGCTTCATCTGTTACTTGTGTATGATGGATGATCACAGAGGCCATGATGCAGTTGCAGCTAAAGCAGAAAGAACTGAAAAACAGGTGAGAATTGGGCATCATTATTCTTTTTCAAATCAATTTATATAAATTCTATCTCTAATCTATTTTTATTCGGTTGATTTAATAGGTTTTAAGACTGTCATTCACTGTTATTAAAAGTCAGTGTTGTTGGTAAGGAAGTATTAAATAGATCAGACCCTGCAGTCTACTTTAAACAGCCAACACCCAACCACCTTCTTACAGCATTTTACAGCTAATGTGCACAATGACCAAGTAAAAAATGCTTTAACGATGTTATTATGATGTTGCAATTTAAATGATTTACAGTTTTCATTTGAAACTCTGCTTTGTTTTAGTTCTGTTAGATTCTAATTCATTTTATTTTAGACATGTTTACAGTCCCCTCTGAAACTATTGGAACGGCAAGGCCAATTCATTTGTTTGTGCTACACACCAAAGACATTTGAGTTTGAGATCAAAAGATGGATATAAGACGAGAGATTAGGATTTCAGCGTTTATATCCTGGTATTTACATCTAGATGTTGTAGGTCCAAATTTTGCCTATTACCTGAAGACACTTAACACAGAAACAGATATAACAGATAGACTCACATATTCAATCGGAGAAAGAAAAATAAGACACCAGCCGTGAGTGAGAAGAAGCAAGGGTCCAGGTTTATTCGTTCCGTTCCACCACACGAGATCCACACAGTTTGAGGCGTCCCAAAATGCGATCTAAAAAACCCCAGAGCTGAAGCTCTTCTATTTATACAGTTTTCTTAGGGTCAGGATGACCCAGACATCAATATGTTTTAGAAAGAGCCTTCCCACAATACCATTATGTTTTAGAAAGAGCCTTCCCCGAACACCATTAGGTTTTCGAAAGAGCCTTCCCATAATACCAATAGGTACGAGACTCAACATTTTGGAGAGACCTTGGTCTCACGGGATCCACTGTTCCCACCGGCGGTTATCTTGCGGCCCTAGCCATTCCCATCGACGGTTAACTCGCGGCCCTAGCCGTTCCCATCGACGGTTATCTCACAAGTGCACCTTGGCTCAACTACCCTTATAAACGGCCCATCTTGGTTCTCTCTTAAAAATTAAGCCCTTCGTCTGTGTTACTCCTGACTTTTTCTTGTGAGAAAAGAATCCTCCACACCTTCAAGTCCATTATGAGTAAATTTCTTTCACATTTTTCTGTATTTCTGTCTTATAATGCTTTTTTCTTTTCATATTTGCTCTACATTTCTGTTTTATATTTGGTTATACTGCTTGCAAGTATTTTACCCCCTTTTCTGTACTCCATACCTCACAATATCATTATAATATCCTTATAATCCTTATATTATCCTTATAATACCCTAATACTCCTTTTATTATTCTTATAATGTTCTGTTTTCCTTCTGTATGTGTGTGCGTGGCGGCATAGGCCTCTGTGTGTGTGTGTGTGTGTCTCTTAGTTGACCGTCCACCTACGCTCTGAGGCCTGCCGCACTTAATCAAATACAAGTATTGTTATCCCCCTGCGCCTTGCTTATCTGTGTGTTGTGTCTTAGGTGAACATCTGTTCATAGTGTCCACCAGCCCAGTGAATTCTCAATAAGATTACATATTACTCATACTAGGTCTCCCTCGTGTTTAGTTCATATTTTATATACAACAATGTGTTAAACAACATAGAACATTTTATATCAGACCACAACATTTTGGTAGCACTTTATTTTATTATAAATGATATAATATATTATATTTATATAAGGATCCAAAATTAGACAGTAATTAATGACTAATAACGGCATTTGTAAGTAACTCGTTATGGCTTTGTATGCCATTACAAGTTATTTATAAGGCCTTTATTGGTTGTTATCTTATTTTTGTCTTACAGCCACTTTACACTCGTTTCTGTCCTAACAATGAACTTATTAGCTAAAATAAAAGATACAAAAAGCTTGTATTGTGCAAAATACACACTTTATAGGTTCTCAGTAAACTGCGTGAATGTGTAGCTTATAAGTATGAAATAAATATAAAGTCGCCATTTCAACACAGACATTTAAATGAGCAGAAAAAGCACTATGATGTTACACAAAAGCACAGTTTGTCTAGTAGTTGTTTTATACTAAAAATTTTTTTTATAAATGAAGCGTTCCCTGAATTTATTCAAGGATAACAAGCAGATTTCTCACTAATATTACTTCAGAGTATGTTCCCTGTACTGAAGTAAACATTTGTTGTTTTCCTTTAAGAAAAAAGACATTACATATTGCGTTGAAGAATTCAGTCTTTATTGTTTTATGGTTCAACAAGTGAACAAACTGCAGATGAGAGACATCTTGAATAATCACAATCAATCGCCAAACAATTTATGGGCAAATTTGTATTTAACACAAATGATAATGGAAAAACAAAGTGTTAATTTTCTCGATGTATGGAGACTTTGGGAACATCCCGTGTTTGTATTTTTAATTTAATTTCTAGTATTAACAGTTTTATATTTTTAAAACAAAAATTTATTTTGAAATATGTTTGTTTATATTCTTTTACTATCATCATGTAGAACATGATCTTCAGAAATAACGAAAGGTATTTTTATATTGTTTCAGAATGAGCTAAAGGAGGAGCAGATGAAATCCCAGCAGAGGATCCAGGAGAAGCAGAAGAAAGTGCAGGAGCTGAAACAGACTGTGGACACTATTAAGGTGAACAGAGATTCTCCTAAACACACACACACACACACACACACACACACACACACACACACACACACACACACACACACACACAGACACTAACCATAACTCTTTCTCTTTGTGTTTGTGTTCTAACAGAGGCGTTCACAGGCAGCAGTAGATGAGAGTGAGAAGATCTTTACTGAGCTGATCAGCTCCATGAAGAAAAAGCGCACGAAGGTGAAGGAACTGATCCGAGCTCAGGAGAAAGCTGAACTGAGTCGAGCTGAACGACTCCTGAAGCAACTGGAGCAGGAGATTGCTGATCTTAAGAGGAGAGTCACTGAGCTAGAGCAGCTTTCACACACACACGATCACATCCACTTCCTCCAGGTAACATTCACTGTCTGATCTACAGAGGGCGCTGTTCCTCACAAAGCTTCCTCCTAAAAGCTCATTACAGCAACAATAAATGTTCCTGTCTGAGATCACAAGTGTGTGTTTGGTCTGATTCAGTCTGAGATTCATTCGTTCCTCTCCTACACTTTTCTCCTTCTCTATTATGTGTTTCCTCTCTGTAGAGTTTCCCGTCTCTCTGTGTTTCTCCTGGATCTGAGGACTCACCCAGCTTCACTGTCAATCAACGTCTCTCATTTGATGGAGTGAGGAAATCTCTCTCAGATCTGAAACAACGAGTCGAGGAAATGTGTGAGGAGGAATTCAACAAAATCCGTCCACAAGGTAAACAAGCAAACATTTGTTCTGCATTACAGTAAACAGAGCCATAAAATTCATACAACAGAAATAAGAAGTAAACAGGAACAAGACTGAATAAAATCACAAAGTATTAGCATTAGCCTTGTAAATTACACTGATATAAATTCACCAGACAAAAAGGAACTTAATCACAAATCCACAAACTGATCTTACAATTTTGGAGAAAATCATATTTAATCCCTTAAATTAAAAGACACATCACTGTGATGGTGACATGGTTGAGGTGTCTGTCTGAAACAAGTAAGGAAGCAAATTTTTCATTTTCATGCTTTAAACTGTTTCCACGTCATTTTTCCGTCTCCATTTTGTGTCTGTGTCTCCACAGTTGCAGCAGTTCAGATGATTTTACCCTCACAACCAAAGAGCAGAGAAGATTTTTTGCAGTGTAGGTGTAAAACACACACACACACACACACACACACACACACACACACACACACACACACACACACACACACACAGTGAGAAAAACATTTATTCTCTCTCTCTTTCTCTCTCACACACACAGTGTGTTAACATTTTTCTATTGTTATCTAAATCTAATACATTTTTACATAGCAGCATTAGGAGAATAGAAACATAAACATGTGTCTCACACACATTATAAATCCGGTGATTAATATTTAACCTGAGGACATTTTATTATTTTAGATTTCTGTTATCTGACTTTGGATCCCAACACGGCACATCCTTACCTCATTCTGTTTGAGAAGAACAGAGCGGTGGCATGCAGTGAGACAGATCAGCCATACCCTGATCATCCAGAGAGATTTGACTGCTGGCCTCAGGTGTTGTGTAAGGAGAGTGTGTGTGGACGCTGTTACTGGGAGGTGGAATGGAGCGATGGTGTGTCCATATCAGTCTCGTATAAAGAGCTCTGTAGGAAAGGAGGGGGTCATGAGAGTTTGTTTGGTCTCAACAGTCAGTCCTGGACTCTGGTGTGTTCTTCTTCCTCTGTCTCTTTCTGGCACAACGGCATTGAGACTGCTCTCCGAGGTCCATTATCCTCCAGAATAGGAGTGTATGTGGATCACAGTGCAGGAACTCTGTCCTTCTACAGCGTTTCTGTCACGATGAACCTCCTCCACAGAATCCACACCACATTCACTCAGCCGCTATACGCTGGGTCCTGGATAGATTATTACTCAACTGTGAGGTTCTGTGATCCAAAATGAAATGTTGGTAAAAGTCTTTAGTAAAATTATAACTGAGGTGTTATTTAATTTAGATTTAATTTCTCCCTGAACTACAATGGCAATTTCCTGTGCCGAAACTGTAACGCTATTGAAAGTACACTCTAAGAATCACTGAGTTAAAAACAACCAAAAATGGTTTATTTTTAGCCCATCGGCTGGGTAAATATGGGACAGAACACATTTTGGGTTAAACTAACCTATCAAGTTGGATGTTAATTTGAACCCAGCAAATGGGTCGTTTTTCAACCCAAATGATGGTTTCATTTTTACAAAAATGCTGGTTTAATTTTATTTCATAAATGGGTTAATATTTTCAGGGTTATTTTTACCCTTTGAAAATGTCAAATAGAGCACATTAAAAAACAAATACGTCAACATGGTATCTTTCTTTTATTTATACACAAGGTGTTCAGAAATGTATTGCTAGAGCTGCTAAAGTCGTGTTTATATATATAGACGTTGGAGTAAATGACTCAAATAATTCATTTATTTAAGACAAAAACCTCAGATTTTGATCAAAGGAGAAGTTTAAAACATCCAAAAAACTGAGTAACCACCTTATGATCCAGTGGGCGTTACAAACAAGTAAGCCAAAGCTAACGAAGATAGCATTTAGTATCATGTAAACTGGACTGTTATCGCTCATTTTTGCTTTTTCTAGTGCACAGTAATGGCTTTATGGATAAATATATTGATACGAACCTTCACTCAATCATGTGTTAATTTTTAACACAAACGTGTCTAATTAAGGACTCCATCTCTTGTGTTGCTTTCAACACAATCAGTGTGTTAGTACATTTAATACATGCTGTGTTTTAAACATTTCCACACAGATGTGTTAAAAATAGCACGTGTTGATTATATTTTTTCCCTTTACAATTATCCTAAAATGCAATTTTTTGTATGCTGAAATTATACTAAAATGCTCACAAAATAAACAAACGGCATGAAATTCAGGTGATATTAACATTTCAATCATTCAAACATTTGACAGATGTAAGAATTGGAGCTGATGCATCTTCTTACAAATCTCCCTACCATCTGGGAAGAACACGAGTCCCACTCCCTTCCATTTATATATATACCATAAAAAAGAACATACAGTATGTGTTTGTAAATAATACTAATACTAGTATTAAAGTGTCATCATCTTATAAATCCTTTTCAATATGGGTGTAAAGGATGAATGAGCATTTCAAGCCTTAAAACTGATGCTAATTCAGTCCAGTCTGCCATCTTGTTACTGCTGAACTATAATGTGTTGATGTAGTTATAAGTCTATTAACAATAAAGAACAATTAACAATAACGTCTGCAACTCACTGCTCTCGGGTCTCTCAGCCAGCTCCATCAAACCCCTTCAGATGATTCAGCATGCAGCAGCACGCCTCGTCTTCAACCAGTCCAAAAGGACTCATGTCACACCCCTTTTCATCTCCCTCCACTGGCTTCCTGTAGCCTTGATGCTCATGTACAAGACCTTGTCTGGAACAGTACCGCCCTGCCTCAACACTCTCCTGAAGGCTTACGTTCCCTCACGCAATCTGTGATCGGTTAACGACCGACGCTTAGTAGAGCCTACTCAGCATGGCTCAAGTTCCCTTTAGAGAACCTTCAAACTAACTGCTCCACAGTGGTGGAATGAACTTCCAACCTCAATCCGGAACGCAGAATCTGTCACTGTCTTCAAAAAACAGCTAAAGACCCACCTCTTTCGTGAACACCTAACCAACCCCTAAAACACCAACCCCACATTATCCTTTAAAATAAATAAATAAATAAATTACTCTGGCACTTACACCTCTACTCTGTGCACTTTGCTTTTCTAGAACTCAGTTAAAATATCTTGTACAGTAGCACCACTTGTATTTTTCTCCACTTGATATATCGCTTTGCTTGTATTTCTTCACTTGTAAGTCGTTTTGGATAAAAGAGTCTGCTAAAAGAATAAATGTAAATGTAAAGACAAATACAGTATGATTTCAATATACATGCGATAGTAAAAAAAATAAATCATCCCTCATTTTGTATGTATCATGATGGATGCTGCTTTTTTTCTTACTGTCATTTAAGCCTGGACCAAATAAGTCCAACGTCAGACAGATATAGAGGACGGAAATGAAGTAGGCCATACATAAACTGTAATAGATTTAAAAAGCCTTACTCAGTGTGCATGTGGGTGTGTGTATATGTGTTTTCTCTTGGTTTCAGACTGAATTTGGAAACAAACTGTTTGTTTGATTAATTGATTAATTAATTAATGACAATTCAAATGAGTAATACAGTCTAAAAAGGCCAGACATCTAGCTGACGCAAGCTAACCTGACAAGATGTTGTTTGGAAAAGCTAAAGATAAACTGTTTTGTTTTTTGTTTTTAATTTAAAAAAAGCTTAAATTGACTCTAAACTATTTATATAGAATCAAATAAAGCTACCCCCCACGACCCTGAAAAGGAATAAGCGGTTGAAGATGGATGGATGGATGGATAAAGCTACCATTATTTTAGAAACTTGTCGAATAAAAATCTCTTTCCACACACTTACACTCTTGGAGTTTTCTCTGAGGTCAAATGAAGTGATGTGTCCTTTGTGAATGAGTAGCTTCTTTGAATTCCTTTATTGAATCAGCTGTTTCAAAGCAGAAGATTTGATGATTGAACAGGTGGGAAATAAAGGATGGGGTTTCTTTTTTCTCTCTCTCTGAAAGGTTGGTGCCATTAAAAGGGACTAATATCAAGTATGTTATGAAGGTGTCAGGGAAAATGATGGTGGAAAACTAGTCAACTGCTTTTTAGAATAGTATAGTAAAAGTTTAAGTGAAGTGAAACAGCTCATATAGTAAAGTAGAAACACTCCTAAAAACTAAAGTAGTATGTTCACTTGTGTTACCACACCCCACTGTTTTAAGGCTGTCCTTATTAGTAACAGGGGGCTGGAACATAATATTGGATCCTTATTTGGCCCCGGCAGTACTGAAATTACAGCTGTGCTCATTTGTGATGAAATGTTTGAAGTACTTTAATGACATTTTAAGGAAGGGTGGATGGCTGGTGTTTTACCAAAAATACTCAAAACAGAAAACCAGCTCAATAAAATCTTGCAAGCCAAAACCAGTGCAGCTACTGACTGGGTTCTTCTGGCTTTCACCGAATCAGTTTTAGTCTTGATAATTTGACTTGATAATAGTCTTGACAACGCTGTTTTATGCCTTGACATTGTTTTATATCTTTCTTAAATGTGACTGGTGGAGGAATCAGATTATTATCCATGATCTGAGAGTCTCAATTCTTTCAAAACACTAATACTGGCCATCGAGCTCTTTCTCTTTTTCACTTTCTCTCATCTCTGCTTGTTTTATTTTGTTAATTTATTCTCTCATGACACTGCTTCACAACACTGACTGTACTGACTTTAAATATAAAGTTGGTTTGAACTTTTTTTTTTTTTTTGCAATTTAGTTTGAGTCAGACACATTTTATGAACACTTTATTTAATATTTTTTATTACAAACATTTAATTTCAGCCTGGCGTTTTCCTTTGCCTTTTGACCTGACAATGCATGAAAAGCTGTCAAGTAAAGACTACATAAGAGAAAAGGCAGTCTCAATACTATTTCAGTTCCTTGAATATTTACACTCATGTTCAAAATGGCCAACTAAAGGAATTACAGCAGCCGCTGTATATAGCATACCTGAATTTAAAGCATTCATCCAGAAGCTATTACCTAATAAAATACCACTGTTCACAACAGAACTCATAATAATAATCTCTACAGTGGGTTGAGTTGATACAAGACATATGTCTTGTACCAGACATATGTCTGGTACAAGTAGCCATATGTGAGATTGAGAGCATCCAGTCAAGAGAGTCTGAAAGTAGACAAGATCTTTCCAAATCTGTATAGGCTCAAACATCAAGCTAGTTTCCTCTGGGATTCTAGAACATGTGAGCGTTAAAAGGAAATTAAATTGTAGATAAGATGGCATAGAGGAATAGAGGGCACTCCCTGTTCATTTATTCACTGCAACTAATAAAAGGGCACAGTTCAGGAATTTGTTGACACTGTAACAATAGGGAAACACATGAACATGTACTACTACTGCATTGCAATGCTAAAACACACATGGAAGGTCTGCTAGCATCACTGACCTCAGATGGACTCAGCAATTACAATCTAAAGGGGGAAATTAACATAAAATTGTAGTCTGGGTGTCATTGACAAAATGTGTTTTAGTTTTTGAAATAATGTGGAATTTACAAATAAGTGGATTAAAGAAAGTGCGATTTACTAAAGTTTGCACTCCATACTCCAGTCCACTAGGTGGTGGTAAAGCATCACGAGCTGTTAAAAACATCAAAGAAGTAGGAGACGTGCTTTGTTTGTTTCTCTCTCTCCGTCTCTCTTGCAGGAAAATGGCCAGTATTTCAGTAGATCAGTTGTCGGTGGTTCAGTTCATCTGTCCAGTGTGTCTGGATCTCCTGAAGCATCCGGTGACTACTCCCTGTGGACACAGTTTCTGCAAGGTGTGTATTAATCGCTTCTGGGATCAAGAAGATCTGAGGAGGATCTACAGCTGTCCCCAGTGTAGAGAGACTTTCACTCCAAGGCCTGTTCTAGGCAGGAACAACATACTGGTTGAAGTGGTGGAGAAACTGAAGGAGACTGAACTCCAAGCTTCTGCTCACTGTTACGCTGGACCTGGAGATGTGGAGTGTGATTCCTGCATTGGGAGAAAACACAAAGCAGTTAAAACCTGTCTGGTGTGTCTGGCCTCCTTTTGTGAAGATCATCTTAAACCTCACTTTCAGGCTCCTGCCTTTAAGAAGCACAAGTTAGTTGAAGCCTGTGCAGAGCTCCAGGAGAAGATCTGCTCTCGACATGACAAACTGCTCGAGATCTACTGTCGTACTGACCAAAGCTTCATCTGTTACTTGTGTACGATGGATCAACATCAAGGCCATGATACAGTTTCAGCTGTAGCAGAAAGAACTGAAAAACAGGTGAGAACCATAAGGATTATTTAGTTATATGACACAAAGTAACATTTCATTGTGTTGCATGCATGGAAAGACTGTGAAGAGCATTTTCATTATTTTATTTTATAAAAGTGTCTGCTGATAAGGAAGTTTTATAAATAATCCTCATGACCATAATGAGTGAACTTCACTAGGCCGGCACCCATACAATAACTTTTATTATTATCTATTATTATTATATTATTATTATTATTACAGGTTATTAAATTGAACACGTGACAGAACTATTTTTATTATTATATTAATGTGTTTTATATTATTTGTCATTTTAAAGTGCCTGATATTGAGAGAGCAGTATATGAATACACTATTATTACATATCCTGGGACGTTACAGTATTTGGCTGGAATAGTCTAAAGATAAAGAGTGAGAACTTTATCTGACAGGAAGTGAGACGGTAAAACGGTTCATTGTGTATTTCAGGTTAGCACGTTCACCTCAGACCTCCAGGGTCGGGGGTTCGATTCCTCCGTGGCCCATGATTAGCATGTCCAAAGTGTCCGTAGTGTATGAACGGGTGTGTGAATGTGTATGTGATTGTACCCTGCGATGGATTGGCACTCTATCCAGGGTGTACCCCGCCTTGTGCCCGATGCTCCCTGGGATAGGCTCCAGGTTCCCTGTGACCCTGAAAAGGATAAGCGGTATAGAAGATGGATGGATGCCCTAACATCCCAACACCAGGTGATATGTGGTGTAAGTCTGGTGTATGCTGGCGCGCTAATGAACATACACCATGAAATGCAAGTGAACTGCATGTACACCATATGGCTGAAAGTATGTGGACACCTTGACACCCATATGTTATTGTTTCGCATCTGATTCCAAATGGCGTTTATATGGAGTAGGTCCCCTTCCCGTTGCTGCTATAACAATATATTCACTCTTCTAGGAAGGCTTTCCACTAGATTTTAGAGTGCGGTTGTGGGGATTTGTGTTCATTCAGCTACAAGAGCGTTCGTGGGATCAGGCGCTGATGTTGGATGCAGTCGGCTTTCCAGTTCATCCAAAAGGTGTTCCATGGGGTCGAGCTCAGAGGTCTGTGCAGGACACATGAGTGTTTCTAAACCAACTGTAGCAAATGTCTTCATGGACTTCACTTTGTGCACAGTGGCATTATCATGCTGGAACAGGTTTGGGCCTCTCAGGTGCAGTGAAGGGAAATTGTAATGCTACTGCATACAAAGATATTTGGCTAAGCTGGAGTCGTATTTTTACCAGACTGCATTAATACTGTACTCTAACGTGGTCTGAAAAATGGTATCGATGTATTGCTTGCAACGAACATTGACTGAATAAGCTAATGTCACTTTAAAAACGTTTTCCCGTATTCATCGCCAGTGTAACTGCACAAGCAAAAACGCTGTCCCCTGGTGATGTTAACACAGCACACAACTGCCAATGTCTCACAGAAATCAGGAAAATACATCAACAGTGAACAACCTAGCACCAAAATTGCTCAACACATAGCAAATAGTTCAACATATACAGTCCATTTTCAGTTTATTTCAGGGTGGAGTTTTCCTTTAACTCTTTTACGCTGCTGTTATTATTGACACACTGAGCTTTTGATGCAGAAATAATGAAATGTATTTGATTTGATCTCAGAATGAGGTAAAGGAGGAGCAGATGAAATCCCTGCAGAGGATCCAGGAGAAGCAGAAGATGGTGCAGGAGCTGAGACAGACTGTGGACACTATTACGGTGAGACGAGAGCAGAGAGATTTTCCTAAGCACACACACACACAAACTTGTGTGTAGACAATGTAGGATAACTGTAAGATAAAGTGTTCTATTTAAACAGACTTCGATCTTGTGTGTGTGTCCTAATAGAGGCGTTCACAGTCAGCAGTAGATGAGAGTGAGAAGACCTTTACTGAGCTGATCAGCTCCATGGAGAAAAAGCGCACGAAGGTGAAGGAACTGATCAGAGCTCAGGAGAAAGCTGAACTGAGTCGAGCTGAACGACTCCTGAAGCAACTGGAGCAGGAGATTGCTGATCTTAAGAGGAGAGTCACTGAGCTGGAGCAGCTTTCACACACACACGATCACATCCACTTCCTCCAGGTAACACTCACTGTCTGATCTACAGTGGGCGCTGTTCCTCACAAAGTTTCCTCCTAAAAGCTCATTACAGCAACGATCAATGTTCCTGTCTGAGATCACAAGTGTGTGTTTGGTCTGATTCAGTCTGAGATTCATTCGTTCCTCTCCTATACTTTTCTCCTTCTCTATTATGTGTTTCCTCTCTGTAGAGTTTCCCGTCTCTCTGTGTTTCTCCTGGATCTGATGACTCACCCAGCATCACTGTCAATCAACATCTCTCATTTGATGGAGTGAGGAAATCTCTCTCAGATCTGAAAAAACAAGTCGAGGAACTTTGTGAGGAGGAATTCAACAAAATCCGTCCACAAGGTAAACAAGCAAACATTTGTTCTGTATCACAGTAAAGAGAGCCATAAAATTCATAAAACAGAAATAAGAAGTAAGCAGGAACAAGACTGAATAAAATCACAAAGTAGTAGCATTAGACTTGTAAATTACACTGAGATAAATTCACCAGACAAACAAAGTCAATGGAACTTAATCACAAATCCACAATCTAATCTTATATTTTTGGAGAAAATAATTGTGAATGCATTAAGTTAAAAATCAAGACAGATGCCTTACTGAAAAAAAGTGATAGAGGTGTCTGTCTGAAACCAGCAAGTCAGTTTTTATTCTCAAGTTTTTATTTTCATGCTTTAAACTGTTTCCACGTCATTTCTCCGTCTCCATCTTGTCTCTGTGTCTCCACAGCTGCAGCAGTTCAGATGATTTCACCCTCAGAACCAAAGAGCAGAGAAGATTTTCTGCAGTGTAGGTGTAGCATGCACACACACTAATTATATATATATATATATATATATAAAAATATAAAATATCTAACCTGTGGACATTTTATTGTTTTAGATTTCTGTTGTCTGACTCTGGATCCCAACACAGCACACCGTCAACTCATTCTGTCTGAGGAGAACAAAGCGGTGACACTTAGTAATACACGACAGCGATACCCTGATCATCCAGAGCGATTTGACTCCAGGCCTCAGGTCTTGAGTAAGGAGAGTGTGAGTGGACGTTGTTACTGGGAAGTGGAGTGGACCAGTGATGTTGGTGTGTCTATATCAGTCTCGTATAAAGAGATCAGCAGGAAAGGGCAGTTTAACGAGTGTGAATTTGGATTCAACAATCAGTCCTGGAGTCTGGGGTGTTTTTTTCATTCTTTTTTTTTCCAGCACAACGAGACCAAAACTGAGCTCCAAGATCCAATATCCTTCAGAATAGGAGTGTATGTGGATCACAGTGCAGGAACTCTGTCCTTCTACAGCGTCTCTGACCCGATGAGGCTCCTCCACAGAGTCCACACCACATTCACTCAGTCTCTGTATGCTGGGTTCAGGATAGTTCATTATGACTCAATTATAAGGTTAAGTGACCCATAATGAAATGTTCAGTGAAATTGCTTGTGTTGGTAGATCTTAGTGCAGCTTTTACTACAATATTTACCTAGACAGTTTATAAAATGTTAGTTAGGGGAACCTGGATCATGTCTTAATGTAAACAGTGACTACTCTATGTATACAAATATACTATATACACTATATGGCCAAAAGTATGTGGACACCTGATCATCGTACTCGTATGTGCTTGTTGAACATCTCATTCCAGTGTTGTTTCCCTCCCTGCTATAAACAACATCTCTTCGGGCAAGGCTTCCCTCTAAATTTTGTAATGTGGCTGTGCATATTTGTGCCTATTAAGCCACAGGAGCTTTACTGAGGTCAGACCCTGCTATTGGTCAAGAAGTCCTGGTGCGTAGTTGTCATTCCAGTTCGTCCCAAAGGTGTGCGGTGGGGTTGAGGTCAGGGCTCTTTGCAGGACACTCGAGGTCATTCATGCGAGTCTTGTAAAACCATGTCTTCATGGGCCTAGCTTTGTGCCCAGGGGCATTGTTATGGTGGAATACATTTGTGCTCCTCACCTCCACTCAAGGGAAATTGAAATGTTACAGGGTACAAAGACATTTTATACAATTGTGGACCTACTAATTTGTGGCAATGGTTTGGGGAAGAACTACATTTGGGTGTGATGGTCAGGTGTCCACATACTTTTGGCACATTGGAAACTCCTTCCATGAATGTTAAATAAACTTCACCCACTTTATAAATCTGTTTATGTGGAATGTTAACTGTACAAGTAGCCACTTGCATGAAAAGAAGACAATACAGTGTAGTGGGATGCACAAAAAAGCTCCACAAAACTTTGTTCAGCAAATTAAACATGATTCAATGTTATATCCAGGGCACAAATAGGTGTTTAAATGTAACTAATTAGTAACCAAAATGTTTGTGCTTTGGGATGATTTCCCATCTGTGTTCCATGCAAATGCTTAGATTTTTCAGCTGTAGTGCAAAAATATACTATCGCCTTCAAACCCTGTCCATGTTCATCATCATGTCCACCACTGTGCAGTAATCAAGCTGTGTGTGCATGCATGTGTTTTCACTGAGCTAAAAAACAGACAAGGCATTCTCCTTTCTCATGTCCTCTTGGCCTGCACGTAGTTCTGTAGTTTACGCACAGTGGATTCATCCAAGGAGAAAAGGTCGAAGTCAAACGTGGTTTTGGTGACGTTGAAGTGTCCGGTCTTTTCAATAAGGTTTACGATCTAAAACACAAACAAAATGAGTGTTAACTCCTATGTTTATTTTGGGTGAAGAAGCCACAATTGTTTAAAAAAAAAAAAAAAAAAAAAGATTGTATTTCATATACTTTGTTCAGTTTGTCTAGAGGTGATGTCCAGCTTATTTCAATTAAATACAAAGTAAGCCTTATAAATTACTGGTGTTTGCTAACAAGTGTGTTAGTAAGTCAGTCAGTCTATCAACTGGTCTGCTAATTAGTTAAGTCTGTGAATAAATGAGTCAATCAGTGAGTCAGTCAATTGGTCAGGGAGTGACTCACTGAGCCAGTTAGATAGAATTTCATTGAATCAGTGAGTCAATTACTGATCGGTGAGTGAAATCTAAAGTGAGTCATTGAATCAGTCAGTGAGTTAATCAGTACATCAGTCAGTAAGAGTTTTTGAAACACTGTAAGATGGGTAGTTACTCAGTGAATGATCGAGTGCAACTCTTTGTTAGTGAGTCAGTGATTCAATGAGTGTCTCAGTCAATCAGTAAACTAGTCAATCGGTGAATCAATGAGTTAGTCAGTCTGTGAACGAGTAAGCCCAACAGTGATTCAGTAAGCGAGTCAGTCTGTAAGTTAGTGCGTCACTCAGTGAGTCAGTCAGTCAATGAGCAAGTGAATCTGTTCCTCAGTGAGTCAGTCCATGATTCAGTATGTTATTAGGTTAATCAGTCAGTTAGTCCCTTAGTAAGTGAAGAATTATGGTTTTTGATTCTAGCTCTAACTGTTCATATTAATAGCATGGTATGTACTTTTCAGACTTTTTTGAGAATGCTAATCACTTCAAGATTCATATGTTAATGGAAACTTCCTCACAGAGCATCTGTTGTGAACAGGAATGTGCTTTCGAAGGCCTAGGAGACCTTGGGTTAGCAGCTTGGGTAAGATGTTTTAAGAAAAGGCTTTTGTATGTAGGGAGGGCAGTTGAGGACTGAACACTGATGGGACAACACCTGTGTATGTACATGAAGCTTCAATAAAACTATTCCTCTTCTCCTGCTTGCATCTTTATTAAGAACAGAACAGAATTTATATCACAATCCAACAGTAAGCAAGTGAGTAGGTTAGTCACTAAATCACTTGTGAGTGATTTATGCTAGTGAGTCAGTCAGTAAATAAATGAGTGTCTGACTTATTTATTGACTGACTGACCCACTGACAGACAGAGAGGGAGTCAGTAAGTGAGTGAATCTGTTAGTCATCAAGTCAATGAATTATTGACTCAGAGTCAAAATTCCTCAGCTAGGAATGACCTTTATAATAGTTTACAGAGAAGGCCTGGGTCAGTGGAACAGAATATATTGAGATTTTAGAAAAAATCCCATCTGGAAAAAGAATTTGAGATTGATTCTGGTTTCTGACCTGTTGTAAGATCTTCCTTTCTCTCAGAGCCATTAGTCTGTGATGGAGGTCCACCAGCTCCTCTGTGTAAACCTTAGAGGACAAAAATCACAACGATACACCAAATAGTCATGGTTCCAGCCACTGAAATATGCCTTTCATTTATTGCATTTATTTAATGGTTCGGTTTATTTACTCTTCCTACCTTGTCCCTCTTGAGAACCTTTTCCCTTTTGCAGGAATCTGAGGATTTCTTTTTCTTCTCCAACATCTACAAACAAACACAAAAACTCGGTCAGTCCCAGTGAAGGAGTGTAGCCTCAATCTCTGTCAGAAAGACCTGTATATATAACTTTGCCTTAATATTCTTTGTATTGAGTTTGGGTATGGGTGACGGCGCCTCCTGGCTGTGCGGGTGAGACTCTTCAACATCACTGTCACTGTCCATGAACAAGCTGGAGGGGAACACAAGGAAAAAAATTGTATTCTTTACACAAATATAATACAGCGTTAGGGAAACTCTTGGCAGCTTGTCGCTCAAAAGAATATTGTAAACTGTGATGAAAACCAGTGAGTGGACGTTAGGGTTCTGTTCAGTCAATGTACAATAAGCTTAGAACAAATGCTAGAAGAATTCATCTTACAAAAATCAAACCAATAGCAAGCAACAGCATTGATACTAAATGCTGAGGAGTTAATGTGGCATGTACCGTGCGTCCTGGATTGTGGCCTTTATGGCCGTCTCCACCTCTGAGCTTCTGTCATCATCAGAGCATTCTGAAAGCAGATGTTCCACCATGAAGTGTAAAGGTCCTGTGTACAATACTCATACTTTCAGTAATCTGACTCAATGCAATTAAAAGCTAGCTTTAATCTACTAGCAAATTAGCATAGTCTCTTCCAAGCCCATGTCATTTAAATCCCGCTTATTAAGAAACTCAAACTCCAAATCTAAGCCCTGTCTTCCCACGGTCACATGTTTCCGAGTCCTACGTTCCAAAAATAACATGTTCTGAGTCCCCTGTTCCTAAGGTCATTTGTTCCTTACCATCTGATACTATCAGTCCTAGGTTCTCAAAGTCATCTCTACTCAAACTCATGTGTGCTCAAAGACCTCACTTCTCAAAGTCCTAGGTTCTAAAAGTCTTCTTTTCTTAAAGTCAGAGGTTCTCAAAATAATAGATCCTTCTTTTCTTTTTAAAGTGCTATGTTTCCAAAGTCATAGGTTCTCAAAGTTCTATGTTCATAAAGCCCTATCTACGGTTCTGAAGACAGGGCATCGATGGCCACCTTTAAAATCAGATTGACCCATTTCCTTTTCAGTAGGTTATGGAAATAATATTTAAATTAGGTTTTTGAAACTGAAATTTAAAAAAAAATCTATTTGAAATGCATTTAGTCTCCCTCAGCTCATACCTTGGCTTTGCATCTGCAAGGGCCCAAACTCAGAGTCAGAGCTGGAAGAGGAGCAGGAACTGGATGAATTGGACCGCACTGAATGCTTCAGAGAAACACACAATTACTCGATCATCACAGTGTCGTGTAGCTAATTTAATTCCCATCAAGGTATAACAAATAATTTAGTTACACAATCAAGTTTCAATTCCAACCTTTAAACAGCTAGCGAACACTGCTAAGAGTCATTAGCTTGCCTCACCACGGATCTAGACAAAGTCTCGTCTTCCGAAGTGGAATCTGAATCCATCCGTCTATTCACTATTGGAAGCTCACGTCTCATTTTTACCCAGTGGCTTTTTTCTCTCGTCCTTTTCTTCTCCAGGTAGGCGGAGGGAGGAGCAGCAGTAATTGAGGAGATCCGGGAGGCGGCGGCGATAGAGCCTCCTTCTTTAGTTCTGTTGAAGCTTAAGGGGCAAATACACACCATCGCAATATTTTTAATAACGTAGTAGCAATATAATCATCTTAATATCTTTCCTGTTGGACGATTGACTAAACCAGTAGAATATGATGGCTATAAACTAGGAGTTGATTATGAGAAGATTATGAACAAATTAGAACAGATGTACTCTGAGCAGATTATGACACAAATAAAAAATGAGATTTCAAGTAGATTATAATGTATAATTCTAAATAGATTATGAGAAATATGAAATTACAAATAGATATGGCAATTATTAGCAGATTCTATATCATTATAAGTAGGTCACAATTTAGGATTATGGAAAGGATTATGATATATATAAATAAAATCCTGAGCAGGATATAAAATGAGAGATTATAATGAAAGATGATGACAAACATGAGACTATGAGTAGATTATAAATTAATTAACAAACAATATATAACTGTGAATAGGTTGTGATTTAAGATCATGGAAATATGATTATTAATAGATTATAAGATTATGATCAGCCTAACCTCTTCAGTTTTTTGGCGGTCGGATTCGATGACTCTGTAGCGGATGAAGGGCGTTTGGTCCCAGCTCGTAAATCCACCTGCCTTACATCTCCACCTTTGGACTCTCTTGCGGTGATTTTGAGTTCTTTAAAGGCCATTTTCGCCATATTTTTTCCCTCCTCCTTCCCCCGGTTCTCTGTGCTTTTCCTCAACGACGAGGAAGATGACGGTTTCAATGTGGACTTCCCTCCTTCACGCTCTCTCTCTCTGGAAGTAGTCTTGCTCTCAGAGTCTTTTTGTTCTCCGTGCTCTCTATTTGGTTTGTAGTGTTCATGGCCTTTTCCCTCTACTCCTGCTCTGTCTTTATTTGGCTCCTAAAGGTGAGAGACAATGTGCAGAAAAGATCAGCGTAATCTACTGCACTGTACTGATTTTGTTACTCAGAACTAGTGCTGACTGATATGTTTAACGATTTGTTTACTGGGTTGCCAGTGAAGCTAATGGACAGGCTGCAGCTCAGGTTCTAACAAGTACAGACAAGAGACAACGCTCAAGAGTACACCAATCCAATCCTACATTGCATTGGCACCCAGCCTGGTTTAGGACTTATCTTCAAGTTTTAAAGCACTTGAATAGATTAGGACCATCATTCGTTATGGATTCTGTCCCTGTATATTCCTGAATGTTCACTAAGATCAGTACCGCAGGTTTGCTCAGTGTACTGCACGTAAAAATACCACGCAATGATTACCAATCAAGATCAGACAATTCCAGCACATCATTTTAAAAAGCATTAACTAATTGTATTCTTGTTCTATTTTTATTTTATTTTATTGATGAGTTTCAGGCATGAGCTCTGAAGGTCTCTAGTTTGTGTCATGATGTACTGGAACCAAATTGTTTTGTGTTTTTTGGTATGTGTTGTTTTGAGCATTCCTAATCACCCCACCTCTCTTTCTTTCTCTCTTCTTCTTCTTCTCATCTTATTATCTGGTAGACTAGACAACTTGTAGTTCTTATATCACTCAAACCTACGTAATAGATGTTTTGATTTTATACGTGACCTGTTCCAATCGACATTTATCATTCTTTATCAATATTTCTGTGGGAATATATACTATGCTTTCTGTATCATTAAACTAAGAAGCTTTCGGTGAACGATGGTGGCGGTGTGACTTCTTCCTGGGCCCAGACGAGAGGAAATCAGCCCGAGCAGGGTTCAAACTCAGGTCCTGTGACTGCTATCAGACAAAGAATTTAACATTCATTCATGCCCCCCCCCCCCCCCCATATTGTTTCTTAATGATTTATAGTTTATTATTGCTGCTCATATTGTCTCTACTTCAACCCTATTTCTTATTATGTCTTTCATTGGTGTCTTTTATGTAGTCTTTTATTGTCATTTTTTTTTCGAGAGAGTGCATTTTATATATGAAAAGTGCGATACAAATAATAAATAAAGAAACGTACATGTACTGTACGTACAGTACATACACTATATGACCAAAAGTATGTGGACAACCGAGCCTTGACAATCCTATTCCAAAACCATGGGCATTAATATTGAGTCGTTCCCCATGTGCTCCAGTAACAGCCTCCACTCTTCTGGGAAGGCATCTTGCTAGATTTCGACTAGTTGTTTTGAGGTCAGGGCTCTGTGCAGGCCACTTGAGTTCTTCCACTCCAACCTTAACGCACCATGTCTTCACGGAGCTCTGTTTTGCTGGAATAGGGTTGGGCTTCTTAGTTCCAGTGAAGGGAAATTGTAATCCTACGGCATGCAGAGACGTTCTATACAATTGTGCGCTTCATACTTTGTGGTAACAGTTTGGGGAGGAACCACATATGGATGTGATGGGCACCCATACCACATCACCACACACGTTTGGCCATATAGTGTTCATACTTGGATGGTGTTGTTATAATTATGATAAAATTCTCATAACCAATAACGTTAAATGATATAATTGTATATTACCAAATTTTAGTCGAGCGCCAGAAGTTTCATTTAAATATGCTAATGTGATATGATAGATTCAAAAAGAACAAAAATAACAATCAAATAAAACATTCCACAAGTAAACAATAAAATGTAAGCATTGCCAGGAGGTCCATGACTTTTTAATTTAGTTACAGAGCTGGATATCACAACCCATCATCATCAACGTTTCACCTTTAAATGATTTGAATCCACATCTCACTAACTCCTATAGCCTATAAATAACATCTACTGGGATCTAATGTGTTCTCTCAATGGACAATTCACAAACAGAAAGCTCTATGGATAGAAGAACAAAGAAATGTACGATATAATTGTACATATTTAGTAATGTTCCTGGAATAAATATGCCCTGACGAGACCCTGGCTACAAAATGTTTGAGAACCTCTGGTATAGGACACTATAAAACATTTTTAACTAGTGCTGATCTGTAACAAAATGTACTAACCTTCAAAGCATGGTGTGATTTGCTGTTTTTGTGGTCTGAGAAGGCAAACAATGCTGTTGTAGACAGCATGGAATAATCCGCACCAGCTCTGGGCATCATTTCAGCTTCTTCAGGTACAACCATGACCTGAGAGGAGAAACGAAGCAACGGAGAAAGAAATATCACAGGATTGGGAGAAATTATAGAACCAGAGCGACTCGACTGAACTCACCCCTCCAGCTTTGACGAGTTTGTTGGGGAACGTGAGTTTCTTGTTGTTAAACGTGAGCTTCTCATGGTGTAGGTGACTGACCGGTGGGTTGCTCTCCTGATTCAGGAAAAGGTCATAGTTAAAGCAAACCTTCTGACGCTCCTCCTTTTGATAAATAAGGGTGGAGTGATTTTTTGGGGGGGGTGGGTGGGGCAGAAACATTTACTCATAGTACTAGAAACCATTTTCACAATACAGTTGTTAAGCTATATCAGTTTAATTATGATGAGATCTGGCATGATATCTTTGTAGTCAGTAAATGTGTTTTTATATAGTTCAAGTAATTCAGTTAACTGATTTTATCATCTCATCCACACTGATGAAGCATGCTAACATCACGCAAACTCGTGAAACACACGCCCAAGAGTTGATAATATAATATTAAAAAAAACTATGTCTATGTGTATTGTAGCGTAATTGATCACTGCATTGATGAAAAATCATGAAATCCAACAGCAAAAACATCCTCAACGATCATAAAAAGAGCTCAAACTGTCTGTAAAATTCAGCGCACACACACACACACACACACACACACACACACACACCAGTCGTGTGTATAGTAAAAGCTCTTTTAAGCTGAGTCTGTGTGAAACCATTTTGTTGAGTCAGTCTGTCATCTGTCAGAGTGCAAACACTGCCGCTTGGTGCAACACAGAACAGCCTGACCTTTGACCTTCACCTGGTTAAAACACGTCTATTTTCCCCTGTGTAAAACTGACACGAATTAAAGTACGAAATATTAAAATATTACATATTTATAACAACGTTACACATGTAACATTACAATTTTTTCAACTGTGAAATGTTCGATCTGTTCTTCTTACTGTTTTTGAGTGGAATTTAAATGAAATTGTATTGAATAAAATCAAGAAAATACATTTGTGAAAACTTGTAAAAAGGTAAGCGCAGTACATGAAGTTTCCAGAGAAACAGGACGTCTCGGAACTTCGTCAGCTGTGCAAGCAGAAGTACCTCTGAATCTGTAGGCACTTCATAAACCAGTTGAAAATGTTGATCATGCAATAGTCAAAACTTCATGTTCCAAAGTTCTGATAGTGTGGATGATGCCACCAGCCGTGTCATTCACGTTATCTGTAATGGCTGTCGATGTGTCTCGCCACCAGAAAGGAGAAATCCGTCATGTTGGTGGTATGAACGAAGTTCTCGACTTCAGATCTCTTGGTTTCTTCCATGTATAGCTTATCACCTCTCTTACAAGAAAGACAGTAAAAAAAAAACCCCAAAAAACAAAAACTCCTGCACTGTTAAGGAGTGAGGAGTTTAGTGGTGAAGACCTAAGAAGGTTGCATGCAAGAGTGCCACAGGTTCTATTAGCCTGATCATTAAAAACGAGAGCAGTCTTAGGATCATCCTGGAAGGTTTATTCTATTTATTTTTAAGCATAATCACAGCCAATGTTTTATTCATGGGATGATGAAGCGAGCACCAAGGGGATTCTCTCTGCCTTTGAGGTTCTCTTAAGAGTGCTTAAATGAGGCACAGTACACTCCACGACATCCTTAGAGAATCCACTGTTGTGCATTTGCACTCTATGCAGCATTATTGCGTATTGGTATGTGTTGCACTAGGGTCCTGGAGAAATGACATTTCGTTCCAACGTATGCAAGCTCTATATAGGAATGATAATAAAACCCCATTTTTTTCCTTCATTCTCACTGTAAATGCATTTAAGTCACATTAACTGAGATTAAGGGATGGGATTTTTGTAGTTGTAGGAGTTGAAGGAATGGAAGTCCACGGATTTACAACAGATCGTAGTTTTCAGACAGGAATATACCGACATCTAACATACGTTTAATTATGGCACGCTCGAGCCAGGGTGAGCGATACATCATGTATATTCCAGGGTTGGCTCAAAAGTGGAAAAAAATAAAACGCAGAAGTTCCTCAACTGTTCCTCAAATGGCAGTGGTGAAGGTGTCATCAACATATCCAAGGAATACTGTGGGTTCATGTCCAGTAAATGGTTCAGATACTACTTCTTGGCAAATTTAATGAAAAGGTTTTGCATTAAAAGGTTCCTATTTATTTTGACCTCAGAGTTGAACATGGACTCGAAACCGAAGCAGATTTGAGCAAGTGCAAGTTCTGATCGGATCGTCTTAATTACAGTATCTCACACAAGTGAGTACACCCCTCACATTTTTGTAAATATTTGATTATATCTTTTGATGTGACAACACTGAAGAAATGACACTTTGCTACAATGTAAAGTAGTGAGTGTACAGCTTGTGTAACAGTGTAAATTTGCTGTCCCCTCAAAATAACTCAACACACAGCCACTGCCTTGCTAAAGAAGCTGAGGGTGAAGGTGATGGACTGGCCAAGCATGTCTCCAGACCTAAACCCTATTGAGCATCTGTGGGGCATCCTCAAACGGAAGGTGGAGGAGCACAAGGTCTCTAACATCCACCAGCTCTGTGATGTCGTCATGGAGGAGTGGAAGAGGACTCCAGTGGCAACCTGTGAAGCTCTGTTGAACTCCATGCCCAAGAGGGTTAAGGAAGTGCTGGAAAATAATGGTGGCCACACAAAATATTGACACTTTAGGCCCAATTTGGACATTTTCACTTAGGGGTGTACTCACTTTTGTTGCCAGCAGTTTAGACATTAATGGCTGTGTGTTGAGTTATTTTGAGGGGACAGCAAATTTACACTGTTACACAAGCTGTACACTCAGTACCTTACATTGTAGCAAAGTGTCATTTCTTCAGTGTTGTCACATCAAAAGATATAATCAAATATTTACAAAAATGTGAGGGGTGTACTCACTTTTGTGAGATTCTGTAAATGTCAATGACAGTGAGTAGGTCCTATTCTTATAATTATTCATAAATAATTTCCTTTTAATTATTTATTTTTAATATTATACATTAGAAATTATATTTATAATGCATATGTACTATATCTCTTGCCTCATATACTTGGTACATGTTTGACCTTCACCGGTTTTGCAATCTGCACAATTTCCCACAGTTAAACACACCTCACTGGCAGTTCACTGAACTGGAGGGGGAAAAAAATAAATAATAATAATAATAATAAAAAAAAAGACACTTCCAAAACTTAAAATAAAGTAATCTGCGCTTCTCATTTACTACATTCATTTATTCATTCTCAGTAACTGCTTTATCCTGTCAGAGTCACTGAGCTTTAAATGACACATTTGTTCATGTTTTGGTAAATAGAGCCAGCTAAGTAAATTAGAAAATATCACAGGAAGGCAGACACACAAATAATAATTGTGGAAGCAGGCAGGATGCGTCCTAATTCCTTCAGGAACAGGCAGGGGTGGGATTAAAAACAGTCCTGAGCCAACCTCTAGCATAGGACGTGATCTCACTTGCAGAGTTAGTGAATTGATTAGTTCACTGGTACGAAATGAAAGCAACATCATAACATTACTGTACTGACACTCTCCATCAGTCACTCTGTAGTTCCTGAAAAGCACTGAAGATATTAAGTCTGAATACATGACATAGTGACGAATTAAATAACGTGGTATACAACGCTGGATTCTGATTGGTCAGAAGGCGCTGATTAATTTTCTAGAACAGCAAATCGCAGGTTTATATGGCGGGGTGTAAACTTCTTAACAGGATGATCGGTGTAAATTGTTATTATTTTGTTTAAAGATCTTGTTTTTCATTCAGTACCGGCCTTCAGAAGGTACATAAAGATGTTTACATGTATCCCAGAAGACAAAATAAAAACAAGTGACACCGATCATCCTGCTCAAAAGTTTACACCCCCCATGGCTCTTAATGTATCGTGTTGCCTTCTGGAACATCAGTGAATGTTTGTACCTTTTGTAATAGTCGTGTACGAGTCCCTCAGTCGTCCTCAGTGTGAAAGGTAAAGAATGCTGGAAAGGTAAAGAATGTGCAGGACCTGGAGGATTTTTCTGAAGAACAGTGGGCAGTTTAACTGGCAGGACAAACAAGGGACTCGACTGAACGACTATCACAAAACATAAAAACAGGTGATCATCCAGGTAACGACACATGATATTAAGAATCAAGCGTGTGTAAACTTTTGCACTGATTCATTTGTGTAAATTCAATTATTATTGTGTCTTGTGGACGATATGTAAACATCTATTATGTGAAATACTGTAGCTTATTCAGAGCAGAACTAAATAATAATAAAAAAAACTAAATGCAGTAGTGTAATATGCCACTATGTGAATTTGTTGAAAGTTCTCAGCAACGCATGCACGTGCACACAAGAAGGTGTCCAGGTGATTCCCACCTGCCCTCACTACAGTTCCACATGTATCAAGGGTTTTGCTCGTGACCCTTTTGACCTTCAACATGTACCATTTGGCTGATCATTTTTCCACCAAAAAAAAAAAAAAAAAAAGGGAAGAAGATAAAAATAGCTGACGGGATCACTCGTGTTGGCTTAGTGGTTAATATGTCCTTCAGCAATGCTGACTCAGTCCCAATACTGAGAATCTGTAAAAATCTCTCTCTCGTATTGTTTCCTACCGTTAGCTTTGGTATATGTATACAAGTTGAAATCGATAACAAAAATCACAGGAATTTACAGGAAAACATTCAATGTTATTTACTTTAATACATACACCTGCTTTCTTGTAAATTCTTTACGTTATTCTAATTTAAAAATGTTTAATAGCCTAGTTGCAAGACTTCTTTGTATCTAAAGTCAGATCCGTAAGTATGTAGACAGTAAGACAATGTTTTTGCTATTTTTGCCGCTGTACACCACCACGGACTTAAAACGAAGCAATCAGGATGTAATTGAAGAGTAGATTTTCATCTTTAGTTCAAGAAGTTTAACAAAAAACAAAAATATTGCATTAACCGTTTATGAATTATAGCATTTAAAAAAAAAAAAAAAAAAAAAAAAAAAAAAAAAAAGCACTCCTCCATTTTCACAGGCTCAAAAGTAATTGGATAAACTAACAATTATAAATATAAATATAAGGATTGTTTTTAATATTTGGACGCAAATCCTTTGCAGTCAATATTGAGAGTTCCCATGAACAGCTACCAAATACAAATACAACACTTGGAATCACCTCCAGATCTTTAATCCCCTTAATTTGTCATGGAATAACGAGGAAACAAGCCACACCTGGCCATGAAACCGCTTGTCAGTCAATTGTCCAATTACTTTTCAGCCTATGAAAATAGAAGGACGCTGAAGAAAAACGCTGTAATTCCTAAACGGTTAATGCAATATTTTTGTTAAACCCCTTGAATTAAAGCTGAAAGTCTACACTTCAATCACATCTTGATTGCTCCATTTAAAATCCATCGTGGTGGTCTAAAATTGGGTCACTGTCCACATACTTATGGTCCTGACTGTATTCACCGTCAACAGAATCATCTGTACAAACCCTAAAACTAGTCATCTAGCTAAAATGTATAATTGTTAGCTATTAAAAAGTATTTTTTTGTTTTGTTTATAATTAATAGACACAATAAAATGCCAATTACAAAAATGCCTGTGGTTGAAACATGTTCATGAAACGAACCGTTAGCTCTAGTGCAGACTCATGTTTTCAGGGCTAGGTTTGAATCATTATTCTCATCTCTTACTTGTGGAAAGTCTATTTCTACAGTTCATAATTATTATTTTTTAATCATACATTAGCAAGCCCGTGTCAGTCTTTTGAAAAAATTGCTCAAACACTGAGAAACAGGGGAAATACGTGGAATGAACGCAATTTCAGTCCATTTAAAAAATGTTTACGTTGATATCAAAACATCGCAAGAACAACAATGATGCACTTACATCCATGTACAATCAAGAGCAAATCGGTTAGAAGTCACCACTGAAGCAAATACAAACTGCTGTGGTATGCACTCACAGAGGTTAGTAACAAAAAAAAATAAAAAATAAAAATCCCACTTCAGCATAATTACAATCTAAAAGAAAAATGAAAATAAGTGGAACATCAAGCTGTTGAAGGGATTTCGCTATAAAGTCATTATGAGCTGAATTGAAAATATAAACGTAGGTCATGCATCATGTAATTTTCCAATCCGTTCACCTCATGCGAGCTACAACGACCACCCAATTCCGAAGTTTATCATCTGCTGTGAATCTAAAGCTGGGTGTAATTCATGTTCTCAGAGTTTGTTGAGGTTTTAACCAGGGATGAAGGTGACCCGACTGCTGCGTCTATATAAATACATAAATACACACAAAACATAACACTCAGTGTTAGTCAGACGTATAGAATTATATTTCTGTAAAAAATAAGACCTTCTGGCTATTTAGCAAACACAAATATTTAGTTTGGATCTCCTAATTTTTGAAAGTCATTTAACTGAAGATAAAAATGTTATCTTTGTCTTATAGAGAACAGTGTAAAGAGCTACAGACCAGAATTTTTTTCTTCCACCTTACTTTACATTTCAATTACATTAACTTTATTACATATATTTTCTATTTTATGTTACTTCTTTTCTGCCACTGCTATTATCATTTTTTAAAACCATTTTATTTATTTACCTTTTGCTTCTTTAACAATTTTTTTTTTTTTTTTTAAATAAAGATGCTGCTGCTGTTATTATTATGATGATGATTATACCATTTTAACAGTCCCTCCAGGAGTTCATGATTTTGCAGAAATGAACACAAAATCAAGGAAACTCCGCAGTATTTTCAGGCACTTGCAATTTTTCTAAACTTCGCAGATTTTCCTGCAGATTTGAACCGAGATGCATCACGTGACGTCATCACAATGCACGTTCAACCAAAGCCCTCTTCGATTCACGTGCGTCGAACATGAGTACAGCTAAAAGGTCTCATTTACTGACAAACATCACTGCGAAGGAAGACCGTGCAGAACAATTTCGTACAATTGCAATTTTGCCAATTCAAGTAGTTTTCCACATAAAAAAACTCTGCAAATTGCATCACAAATTTTGGAAAAACCCGCAGGAAAATCTCAGAAAAAACTTTGTTCTGGAAAACAAAGCTGTTCGGGAATATATCATTTGAATGAGCAAATCCTAAAAACTACAAATCCTAATTTATATCCTCAGTTTTGTTGGTTTTAACTGGAACATCTCACTCACGTAACTTTGTAAGAGGCGGGGCTTAAAGGGTGCCTCATGAGAACCAAAAGGGGCGGGGCTTAAATCATTGTTCAATTGTTACACTTTTCACAAAAAAGTGAGGCGTCTTAAGTTGAAGCTTATAATGTAGACATATGATAATGATAATAATTAATAATAATAATAATAATAATAATAATTATTATTATTATTATTATTATTATTATTAATTATTATTATTATTATTATTATTAATTATTATTATTATTATTATTATTATTATTATTATTATTATATTTTAAGTCATGATATTTACCCAACCCACTTTAGAATATAGTTACTGTTGAGAGTTTAATGAGCAGGAAAATTGCCCAGCACTAATTAACAGACATGAGAACATCTGTGATACCCGCGTCGTTAGTTTTGGCCCCCGGGCTCCTATGCTGGCCCTCGATGTGTGCCGTCATCTCTTTGCGCTCGGGGGTGGAATAACCACACTGAAGGCAGCTGTAGCGCCCCCTGGTGTGCTCCCATAGGATCCTGCTGTTAAAGGACTGACCTGGGAGAAACGGTGTACACACACACACACACACACACACACACACACACACGACTGAGACAACAGAAACAAGCAACCCTTTATAGAACTCAAAAGTCTGAGTGTCTCAAAAATATCGACCCAAACAGTCTATCAGCCAATGGTTACACTTTTTTTTTACCATTTAGATTAATAAAGAACGATGTTGAATGTGTGTTTGAAAGCTAAAAAAAACAATAAATGGTGGTGATGAGGTCAGACTTTTGGATTCACAATGATGTAGTGTCCAGGACGCAGATGAAGCCTAAACACAGATGATTAAAATGAAATATAGTTTTTCCATCACCAATTCTGACTTAATGGACCAGACTTGATCTGTGCCTGCAGTATCGACACCAAAATAAACCCAGCTAAAGTTCACCCCCAAGAATGTGCCCAATTTCACTGTTAACCTCAAATGCATTCAACCAGCCCAAAACGTTTTTTTTTTTTTTTTTTTACTGGAGGTACAAAGCTATCACATCTCACAAGTAAATGAATCCAATAGCTACCAGTTTGTGTGTACAAAATGAAATATAACCTGTAGCTCCAGTTTTGGACACCAAACACATTTTGGGTCGATCAAGTACATTTGTGATATGAGGAACATTTAGTACATTTAATTTTCACCACTTAAAGTTTGCTTTCACACTTGGCTTTTTTTCCCCCCTCGAAAAAAAAACCCCACTGGCTGTCTAACCAGTTGACCTTTCTCTCTAGATTAGATTCATTATTAACATTAACGTAATGTTAACATTAATGTGTAACTCTGGTGATGAGGAGGTCGACATCACTCAGAGATTTTCGGAAAAGCGACTGCTTTGTGCGAGATGCGAGGTGGAGAGGGGGAAAAAAGGCCAAAAAGTACGAAAGCAGCCAAAAGACGGATTGAAAAGATCAAACGTCAGCAGGAATGTGAAAGCACTGTCGGCGTCTCAGCACATGGCCACTGAGCCCAGAACTCAAGCTGCTGATTAGACATGGGAGGGAGGAGGGGGAGGGGGTCAACCAGGAGGAGAGAACAGAATTGTGGGTAATAATCACTCTGATGTGTTATAATCTGTTAGTAATAATGAGATTAATCACACAGCCATGTGATTTGCTGGGAAGCGCAGAAGCAGCAGCGGTGATGACATCTTCAAAAGCGGATTGGATCTTTTCCCATCTACCATCCTTGTGTGTGTGTGTGTGTGTGTGTGTGTGTGTGTGTGTGTACGCGCTTCTCCGTTCCTCACCTGGACTTCCTCTCTACTCAAAGCCTGAGGAGAGTTCCATCTGTGCAAAATGGGCGCAGGCAAGTCTGCTGGGGGCGACAGTGTGACACGACAAAAACACAGTTCACTCAACAGCGAGGACAAAGTTTAACCCTTACGACTCGTAAAGAGTGCAGAGGTGTGAGGTGACAATGTGTAGTGAAGATCAAAACAAAATAAAAACACAGATGAACAGGAACTAGGAAACCGTAGATGATGAGCGATAACGTACGGTTTAAGTAAATGAGTCGTGTATAATAACCCTGAAGACAGTTTTAGTTAAATATCAGAAAATTGGATTTTACACAATCAAGAAGAAAGAAAAAAAAAGTCACAGAAGCATATTGGGACCTGACTGGCTCTTATGTTTTATTAATGTTTAATAAAACACTGTGTGTGGTGCTGTTAAAGTAAATAATCAACAACTGGGTGGTGTGATGAAGCGGAGTTACTATGATCACTCAGAAATGGATTATTTCCCCATGACGGCGCATCCCAAAATGTTTTATTCCTTTTATGTGACAGCAATTTGACACCGATTGCAGTTTAAGTGAGTTCCTGTCCTTATGTTATATTAGCAATAAATAGTCATTCCCTCCCAGCCTTTCTTTTTTCTCTCTCTCGAAGTTAAATAACACAGCTTTCCAAACGATATCAGCTTTACCGCTGACTGCGGACACTGGAGACTCCTTCCATGAATGCTAAATAAACACCTCCTCAAAGAAAACTTCACCAACGCAACGATTACACACGTTTGACACACGTTCCGTTGTATACCATGTACTAACACGCATTCGTCCTTGCCTGATTGGCTGAAAGCAACACATGCTCGTTTGCATAAAGCTGAGCTTTGTTTTGAGCGCCCTCTGGTGCCCAACAGTATGTAATAGCATCATATTCATGAATCTAACTTGTGCTATAAAACGTTGAAGATAAAAGAAGCTTATTCGATTTTTAGGATTTTTCTGTGAAATGGCCTGATATTAAAAGGCTAAACAATATTATTGGACCAGCCCTCAAACACACTGCATCTAGAGCTAAATATAATAAAATACATTTTTTTATACATTAAATTTGTTGGTAAGGTATCGTGATGTGCATTGTATCATCTGAGAAGTACGGATACACCTCAGTGGCGCTCACTAACAGACTCTGACGAGTGATGAAATGTCTTCAAGGTTATAACACAACTCAGCGTAGTCTTAACCCTTTACTCCTAGCCGTAGATGTGTTTACCTTGGTTCTTCCTCCAGACAGCGTTAGACCCGGGCGTAGTTTGTGGCAAGGAGGTCACTATGCCGACCGGACCGGGTCTGGGCGAGCGCTGTGGCTCGGGATCGGGTGCAGGAGACAGGCTGGGTGGAAACGGGCTGTAGGGAGCATCCGGCTGATTCTGGGGTCTTACAGCCTCAAATGCAGCAGCAGATTCCACCAGAGGAGTCGAGGACGCTTGGTCCGATGAAGCCGTGTGGAACAGAGCTTGAGGAGGAAGCGAGGGGTCAGAATCCATCTGCTGAGAATCATCTCCAGTTGAAGAACCAGCAGGATCAAAATCAGCGCCGGGAAAAGCTGAATCGGGTGCCGGACCTCCCTCCACTCTCGCCGCTTTGCTTTTGGCGACCTTGGCGCACGTCTGGAGGTGTTTGAGGAGGGTGCGGTAGGAGCGGAGCTTGGCCCTGCAGCTCTCGCATCTGTAGATTAGAGTTAAATTTTCAATGCATCAGCAAGGTTAGACTTACTGTATTAAAACAGCAAAACACATCATGATATATTTTAATTCTACAGCACTAAAAGACACACAGGAAGAAATAATTTGGCTTGTGGTGATGCCTCATGTGATCCATCAGCTGCTGCATGCTGGAGAATGATCCATCACATCCTATCGTCGAGCACAGGAAGGACTTACCTGAAAGAGAATATAAAATGGTGTAAGTTACTGGCAGCATTTAATCTTTAGGTGATGTTACAATGAAATTCTAAGTTGACTTTTTCAGCATACAGATGATGAGATGAGAAAGCCGGACAGACTAAAGGACTAAAGCGCAGCTGCATCACTCCCTTCAGGTAGGGATGACACAAAGGCTAAATTCCATTGGCACCACTATCAGCAGGTAGTCAAACTGCATTGTAGGTAATGTAGTTTTTTCTTTAATACTCAGTGTGTGAAATACTTCCTACATACCAGGCAGGGATTGTGCGGGGATCTTATGATGATCCTTCAGGTGGGTGTTCAGAGCATCTGGATGATTGTAGGTCCGTTTACAGTTATAAAACGAACAGGAAAAATGGCAACCTAAACAAGACAGAATGAAAACTGTGTAATAATAAATCATTGTTATGAATTTCTATGGCAGTGAATTAAATGGTACATACCCTCCATGGTAGTTCAGGAGTGCAGTGATGGACAAGATGCAGAATTGTACCTACACACAGAGGAAATTTTTAAATAGCAAGCTTATAATAGTAAATAAATAAATAAAAAATATACATACACACAACTTACCTTATTTGTTTCAATTAAATTGCCTTATTAATAATAAACCATTAAGAGATAGGCCTCTGTTCTAACATAGCTATAAGAAAAACATTAATCATTGTAAATGCATATACGTACTCTATAACTTAATTAAAAGACAATTATTAATTATGTTATCTTTCTTCATATTTAATTTTAACTAACGAGCTGCTAAAAGAAATAGCAACTAGCTAACTAGTAAACAAACAAAGCAACTTGCATGCTAAGCATACAACTCGCTACTTATCCGCCTGTTATTATTGTTATTAATATAAATATATAGCACAAAATGAATTAAATATAAATTCTCTCACTAAATAAGCTTTCTCAGTTGATAAAGCGTCACAAATCTTCACAAATAGTAGATTGTTTTCGTTTGACAGCTCGCGCCCGTCGATACGCTGTACGTGCACTACGGCGCACACAGAAATGGCTGCGCGGTTACGTCAAACACAGCTACCCGATTCGACCAATAGAAAAACGCGCTTAAATAAGAAACCCGGAAGTAAACTTCCAAAAGGATGAGTGGAGTCCTGAGAGTAAAAATTACCATAAGCACTTGTATATTTTATTTATTTTCATGAAAAGTTTCCCGAAAGCATAAACAAGTGATGGGGAAAAGAAGCCCCATGAAACACGGAATTGTTTGAAACGATTGCTGCCAGAAATTGTTTCTAGCTTTCGAAACGCTTTGACACATCTGGCTACACTATTAAAACACTACATTATAACATTACTACTACTACGACTAATTTTCCATGTTGGTTTATCCTTTTAAACAACAAATTCAGTATTCACAGGTGGAACTGAAGACTAAAACCAATAGATTTTTCAGAGCTTTTTCTTGTTTAAACAGTGAACCTAATAGGACACTCCTGCATAAAAAGAAACACCTGACAGTTAGAATAATTTTGCTAACCTACAAATTGGGTGGTCTGATAAACATTTTCTATGTTCTATTTCGTTTAACACATCTACATATAAATACCAGGAAATTCTAAACTATCTTCTCACATCCATTTTTTGATCTCAAACCCAAATTCAATGTACAGCAAATGAATTGGCCTTGCTGTTTCAGTAGTTTCCGAGAACACTGTATATGCTAATTTGGTTCCTGGGAATGAGTTTGTGAAACAATGACAAAAGGTCCCATATGTAGACCAGATGACTTGTGTGTGTGTGTGTATATATATATATGAGCAAGAGAAAGAGAGAGAAGCACACATTGCAAAATATATAGCCATACACTGTAAATGTTATTTCATAAACTTGTAGGATACTTTTGATGTCACCACATTGTTCACCATAAAATATAGATTAAATTGATCTAAAAAATGCCTTGAGTAATATTTTATTTAAACATAATTTTGATTACCATGTTTATTTACATTCCTGATCATCTTACTGCAACAATTTAGAAATCTACTACAATATGGATTTGAACCAAACAGGAAAACCATGCTCAATACAAGGTCCTGAGGACAGCTGCAAAGCTTGGGGTGTGGTCCTACACGGGGGCAGAGATTAAGTCCAAATAGATGTTTCTCAAGAACTGTAAGGCCAATCAAGCTCGAATTTGGTAATGTACATCTATGTGCTAATCTATAAGTGGATTTTTCATGATGGAAAACATGGTCACCATCAGCCAATCAGGTTTTAGCAGGCATTTGACAAAAGGTCTCATTTAGTTATATTCATGAAACTTGAATAGTAGCTTCATGGAGGGACCTACTAGCAGCTGATGGTTTCACTCAAATTGGCCAGTGGGGGGCGCTAATCATACCCATATTCACAGGGGTTGGAGTCAAGTTCAAAAAGCTGTTTCTCAGGTACCAATAGATCAAATGACCTGAAATTTGGTGTGCTGCATCAATCTGCTAAACTGTAAAGGAATTTTCAGCCATGAATGTTTTCAGCTAAACACACACACACACACACACACACACACACACACACACACACACACAATATATGAATAACATTTAACATGTTGCTTTTAATGTTGACTATTACTTCGACAAACTAAGTTTTATGCATTACACTGACTAATCTATTTATTGGTTTATGCACAAAATGACAGCGGGCTTTTACAATAGGCTAATTACATGTCACACAGTACAATAAGAATATAACAGACTGTGCAATAACATGTTCATGTCAGATTAAACAATGATCATTAATGCCATACTGGAATGATGGAAATATAAACATAGTTTCATGTAGTCCTAGTCAATAAACCCGATGTACAGGGCGTCTGCGTGCCAATGCTAGCTACACCTGGAAGCTCCACAGAAGCTTCACCTTCTGTTTCTTCACATGTCACGTCTTTGTTTGACCTGTCATCATTCGAGTCCGAGGAGTCATTATAGACACATTCTGTCTGCTGCCACAATTCATCACACTGCTCTTGTTTTATATCTCTCATCTCTGTATCCTCTGTACGTTCCAATCCGTCCGTGTCAGTGCTGACGAGTGGTTTGAAACTTATGTAACGGAATAGATATTTCTGCTCCCAAAGTCTTCGTCGAACGGTGGATTGTGATACCTTCACCCCTGCCATGTGGAGATTGTTGGTGATGTCACTGACTGTTGTTTCTGGGTTTTCCTGCAAAGCTCTCACAATGTTTCTGTCATCAACTGCTGTTGTTTTCCTCGGCCGACCAGTTCGATGTTTGGCTGTTAGTAACCCGGTGGTTTCTTGCTTTTTCAGGACATTCCAAATCGTTGATTTGGCTATGCCCAATGCCTTTGAAATGGCCCTGATCGATTTTCCCTCTTCTTTCAGCTTCACAATGTCTTTCTTTTCTCCCATAGACAGTGCTTTGTTCTTCATGTTGGTTTATAGTGTTGTGTTTAAACAACAAATGAAGTCTTCACAGGCGAAACCCAGGACTGAAATCAAAAACAGACATTTAGAGTTATAAATTTTTTTAAACAATCAATCTAACAGGTCACACCTGGGCAAGAAGAAAGACCTGCCAGTCATATGTTACAATACTTTTGATCACTTTAAAAATGGGTGTGTTTAAAAAAAAAGCACCATGTTCTAAGTTAATTAACACATCTAGATGTAAATATCGAGATATGTGACTGCTGAAATCCTGATCCATCATCTCATATTCATCTTTTGATCTCAAACCCAAGTGTCTACAATGTATAGCAAAAAAATAAACAAAAGAATTGGCCTTGCTGTCCCAATAATTTCAGACGAGACTGTATATTATAATAAAATTCAGAGTTGACTTTTTTTTGTTAAAAAAAAGAAGAAAAAGACTCGGCTCGACTAGTTATCGATCTATGTTGACGGCGGTATTGGCTTGATGGTTTGGAAGCAGATCTGTTTGAGTAGAGCGTACAGATGATGAGATGAGATGAAATGAGAAAGCCGGACAGACTAAAGCGTCGCTGCATCGCTCTCTTCAGGTAGAGGTCACACAAAGGCCAAATCCCACTGCACCACTATCAGCAGGTAGTCAAACTGCATTGTGGGTAATGTATTTTTTCCCGTTAATGCTCAATATATGAAATACTTTCTACATACCAGGAAAGGATCTTATGATGATCCTTCAGGCTGTCATTCAGAGCGTCTGGACGGTTGTAGGTCCGCTTAAACAAACAGAATAAATGGCAACCTAAACAAGACAGGATGAACAATGTATTAATCACTGTTGTAACTGTCTATGGGATTAGGCACTGAATTAAATGGTACATACCCTCAGGAGTGCAGTGATGGACAGGATGCAGAACTGTTCCTGCAAACAGACGCAAATTTTAAACATTTAACTTTTAATAGTACAAAAAGGATAAGAGTCCTAACCTAGCCAACAAAACTTCACTGTAACCATTATAAATGTACACAAGCTCTCTATAACTTCAAAATAAAGCGCATTAGTCATTATATTAGCTGCAAAAAAACAATATCAGTTAGATAAATACTACACTTCTAAGTACTGAATAAACAAAGCACCTTACTAAGCGTACAATCCGCCTGTTATTATTGTTGTTCTTGATATATCTAACTAATAAAGAATTAAATATAACTTCACTTGCTAAATAAGCTTTCTTAGTTCATAAAACATCACAAATCTTCACAAATTTTAGATTATTTTCTTTTTCCACAGCACGCGACGGTAGATACTGGGACTACGGCGCGTTCAGAAATGGCTACGCTGTGACGTCAGACGTAACTAAGAGATTCGACCAATAGAAAAACGCGCTCGATATGAAACCCGGAAGTAAACTTCCATAAGGATGAATGGAGTCCTGAGAGTATAAACTGCCATAAGTGCTCTCTCTATATATTTTTTGTTTATTTGCATGAATAGTTTCCCGAAAGTATAAACTAGATATGGGCTAAAAGAAGCCCCATGAAACACCGAATCATTTAAAACGATAGTTACTGGAAATTGGTTTCGAAACGCTTTGACACCTGGCTCACTAGTGACATCTTCCGGCCACACGTATTAAAACACTACCAAACCTACTACTACTATTACTACTACTACTAATAGATAGATAGATAGATAGATAGTTGAACACGGGGTAGTATATAAAGTTTGAATTGATCCAAGATTATAGTGTAAAATGTATGCTTGCTTTGTGCAGTAGGGTATAAATAATAAGGCAAATATTTCATTGACCATGAATGTGATTTGATAATTGGAAGATTAGTTACAAATACAGAAAAAAAGACTCTTTTTCATTCAAAAATTAATAAAAGGAAAATAAATTACTTGAAATACAACTCCAATTCCAAAAAAGTTGGGACACTGTGTAAAATATAAATAAAACCAGAATGCAATGATTTCCAAAACTCATAAACTCATATGTTATTCACAATAGAACATAGAAAACATATCAAATGTTTAAACTGAGTAAATGTACCATTTTAAGAAAATAAATAAGGTAATTTTGAATTTGATGGCTGCAACACGTCTCAAAAAAGTTGGGACGGGGCAACAAAAGGCTGGAAAAGTAAGTGTTACTTAAAAGAAACAGCTGGAGAAACATTTTGCAACTAATTAGGTTAATGTGCAACAGGTCAGTTACATGATTGGGTATAAAAAGAGTATTGTAGTGCATTAGTGTCTTTTATATGTAAAGATGGGATGGAAGCATATGTTACTCTAAAACCTGTATATACCTTTCAGAATTGATGGTGCCTTTCCAGATGTGCAAGCAGCCCATTTCATAGGCACTAATGCACCCCTGTTTTAAAGGTCTGTCTAAAGGGCTATTTTTATATGGGGAGGTGGGGTAATGTTATAATTACCAATTTTTCTGAACTTTTTTCGAGACTGCACGATTACAGCATCTTTTATCCTTTATAAATTGGCCTGTAAAAATGACCCAAGGTTACACTAATCCCTTGCAAATGCCTTTTCAGTATTTTTTTTAGGTAGTCAATTTGTTCTCGACATTCAGTCAAGTCGCCAAACGCCACTTTGACAGAGGGACATTCATCACGAACTTCTCAAAAAGTCACCTCCCAAACGGAATGATTATGCACCGTTTGTTCAAACAGCGTTTGATAATGTTATTCTTCCCAAACTGAAACTAAACAAAGTTTAGCAGCTTTTCTTTTGCTTTGTCGGTGCACTCTGAGGTGCAGTGTTATGTTGAGGAGGTGCAGATTTTACGTGTGACGCCCGTGGCTGCTGTGATGTGTCATCAGCACGTACGTGAGGTACGTGTAGATTTTTTCTACAAAAATCGCTTATCCTGTGTGAATTGACGATAAATATCACAGACGTCCACAATAACGATGACTTCACAGCCATGTCCTGAAAACTAATCCCGTCCGAATGGGGCTTAACATACCATTACTCATTAATCCCTGAACATTCATGTAACACACTACCTTTTAATAAGAACTGCTGAGTACTTTTAAGACAATGTAATTACAACATTTATTTACAGCAGAAACAGAGTGATTGCATGGACCTGAGTGGTTAGTACAGGATGCAAGATGCAAAGGGAGATCAGGTGAGACTAAGGTCTCTTCCCCAAAACCCCCGCCCCCAGCTAACTCTCACACCCTACTATTAACCCATGCACCTCTTTGAAGTGTATAATGCCCAGAGTTTCAAGTGGTAGAAACACAATGTAACTTAATGGGAGGTTGGACATCCTGTCGTGTAAGCTCAACCCAAGGTGTGCTATGCGAATTCGGTTCCTGGGAAGAAGTTTGTGAAACAATGGCAAAAGGTCCCCCTCTGTAGACCAAGTGGCTTCAGTATTTAAATGTGTGTGTGTGTGAGAGAGAGAGAGAGAGAGAAGCACACATTGCAAAACATAAACCCACACACTGTAAATGTTATTTTGTAAACTTGTGCAACACTTTTGATGTCACCACACTGTTCACCATAAAATATAGATTAAACTGATACCAAACATGCCCTGAGGAATATTTTAGTTAAATGTATTTTAAATGACTGGATTTATTTACATTCCAGATCATTTTAACCTGACCAGTCCCGTATCATCTTACTGCTACAAATCTACTACAATATGGATTTGAACCAAAGTGGAAAAGAATGTTCAGTACAAGGTCCTGAGGACAGCTGCAAAGGTTGGGGTGTGGTTCCACACAGGGGCGGAGCTTAAGTCCAAATTGTTGTTTCTCAAGAACCATAAGGCCGAACTTTTCCAGCCTTTTGTTGTCCTCAGTCCCAAATTTTTTGAGATGTGTTGCAGCCATCAAATTCAAAATTACCATATTTATTCATTAAAATGGTACATTTCCTCAGTTTAAACATTTGATATGTTTTCTATGTTCTATTGTGAATAACATATAGGTTTATGAGATTTGCAAATCATTGCATTCTGTTTTTATTTGCATTTCACACAGCGTCCCAACTTTTTTGGAATTGGGGTCGTATGTATGAATAACATTTAACATGTTGCTTTTGATTGTTATTGTTACTTCAACCAACTAAGTTTTATGCATTACAGACTAATTTATTAATTAGTTTATGCACATAATTCCATTGGTCTTTTACAATAGGCTAATTATAGGTCACACAGTACAAGATGATCCCGATAAGAATACTATACCAGACTGTGCCATAACGTTCTTCATGACAGATTAAACAATGAACTTTAATGCCATACTAGAATGATGGATGATATAAACATAGTTTCAAGTAGACATAAGTCAATAAACCCGATGTACACAGCGTCCGTATGTCAGTTAGCTAGCTACACCTGGAAGCTCTACAGAAGCTTCACCTTCTGTTTCTTCGCATTTCATGTCCTTGTTTGACCTGTCATCACTTGAGATGTTATCATCGACACATTCTGTCTGCAAACACAATTCATCACACTGCTCTTGTTTTACATCGCTCATCTCTGTATCCTCTGCGCACTCCAATCCATCCGTGTCAGTGCTGACGGGTGGTTCAAGACTTATGTAATGGTATCGATATTTCTGCTCCCGAAGTCTTCGTCGAACGGTGCCTTCCGATACCTTCACCCCTTGCATGTGGAGATTGTTGGTGATGTGACTGACTGTTATTTGTGGGTTTTCCTGCACCGCTCTCTCAATTTCTTTGTCCTCGGCTGCAGTTGTTTTCCTCGGCCGACCAGTTCGATGTTTGGTCGTTAGTAACCCGGTGGTTTCTTGCTTTTTCAGGACATTCCAAACTGTTGTAGTGGCTATGCCCAATGCCTTTGAAATGGCCCTGATCGTTTTCCCCTCTTCTTTCAGCTTCACAATGTCTTTCTTTTCTCCCATAGACAGCTCTCTGGTCTTCATGTTGGTTTATCCTTTATAACAACAAAAGCAGTCTCACGAGCGAAACGCACGACTGAAATAAAAAAATAAAAAATAGACATTCAGAGGTAAAATCAGTCTAACGTGATGCACCTGGTCAACGAGAAACACCAGTCAGTCAGGTGTCTCAATATTTTTGATTACTTTAAAAATGGGTGGGTTCAAACAAAAAGTGCTATGTCCCAAGTCTCATTCATCTTTTGATCTTAAACCCAAGTGTCTATAATGTATAGCAATAACAAAAGAACGACAAGAGCCTTACTGTCCCAATACTTTCAGATGAGACTGTATGTTATAATTACAATGAAATTCAGAGTTGACTTTTTTTTGTTCTACATCAAAGACTCAGCTCGACCAGTTATCGATCTACGTTGACGGCGGTATTGACTTGACGCTTCAGAAGCTGATCTGTTTGAGCAGAGCGTACAGATGATGAGATGAGAAAGTCAGACAGACTAATGTGCCGCTGCATCGCTCTCTTCAGGTAGAGGTGACACAAAGGCTGAATCCCACTACAACACTATCAGCAGGTAGTCAAACTGCATTGTGGGTAATGTATTTTTTTTTTATTTAATGCTCAATATATGAAATACTTCCTACATACCAGGAAAGGATCTTATGATGATCCTGGTTGTTCAGAGCGTCTGGATGATTGCAGGTCCGCTTAAACGGACAGAATAAATGGCAACCTAAACAAGACAGGACAAGACTGTGTGTATTAATCACTGTTGTAAATGTCTATGGGATTAGGCACTGAATTAAATGGTACATACCCTCAGGAGTGCAGTGATGGACAGGATGCAGAATTGTTCCTGCAAACAGGCGCAAATTTTAAACATTTAACTTTTAATACTACAAAAAGGACGAGTCCTAACCTAGCCAATAAAACTTCACTGTAATCATTATAAATGTACACAAGCTCTCTATAACTTAAAAATAAAGAGCTTTAGTCATTATATTAGCTGCCAAAAGACATATTAACTGCTAGTAACCTAACTACTGAACTACTGAACTACTAAACAAAGCAACTTGCTAATTATGCAACTCGCTACCTGTTATGTCCGTTATTAATATATTTAGCAAAAAACTTCTCTTACTAAACAAACTTTCTTAGCTGATGAAGCATCACAAATCTTCACAAATTTTAGATTGTTTTCTTTTTCACAGCACGCGACGCTAAGTACTGAAACGTGCACAACGCTGAATACAGAAATGGCTGTGTTCTACGTCAGACGCAGCTAGCCGACTCGACCAATAGAAAAGCGCGCTTGACTCCCGGAAGTAAACTTCTGAATGGATACGGTGTTAACTACCGTAAGTACTGTATATTTCATCATTTTGGTTTATTTGATTTATATACTAGGCCATTTGTGGTTGTCCAGCAGGACAATGATCCAAAACATACATCAAAATCAACACACATGGTTTACTGACCACAAAATCAAGGTCCTGCCATGACCATCCCAGTCCCCTGACTTGAACCACATAGAAAACCGGTGGGATGAACTGAAGAGGAGAGTCCACCAGAGTGGACCTCGAAATGTGAAGGATCTGGAGAGATTCTGTATGGAGGAACGGTCTCAGATCCCTCGCCATGTATTCTCCAACCTCATCAGGCATTATAGGAGAAGATTCAGAGCTGTCATCTTGGCAAAGCGAAGTAGCACAAAGTATTGACTAAAAGGGTGCGCACCTTTATTGTAATAATTATAGTTTATCATAAAAAAAGTAATTTATTATAATAATTGTTGCACACCTATATTTAACATTTTTTTTTAAATAAACACGTGTTGTCATTCAAACTGTTTGATATCCATGAGAGCAGAGTATTTTTGTGAATTTTTTGAATAAAAGATCAAAAGGATAAATAATGAAGACAAATTTTCACAGCCTTCTTTGCTCATAGTTACAAGGGTGCCAATATTAGCGGAGGGCACTGTGTGTGTGTGTGTGTGTGTGTGTATTCATATTTATCCCCCATATTATATATATATATATATATATATATATATATATATATATATATATATATATATATATATATATATATATATATATATATATATATATATATATATATATATATATATAAAATACTATAAGTTCTCTTATATATTGTGCATTACGGTGAACGGTGTGAGAGATTTGTTGGTGTACTGCTAATAAGGAAATGTGGAGTGACCTAACTCTAAACCTAGTGAAATCTTCAACACAGGTTAAGAGAAGAACAATGACAATGTAACGTGGTGGTAAGTTTCATTATTCTGCTTCCGTGTTCGTCATAGTTTCCACAAACTGTACGTTTTATGCATTTCCCGGTCTACTTTATTTCTCTATTAGTCTATGAGCCAAATGTTGAGGTTTTATACGGATGTGACGGTGGAGCTGGTGTTATAAAGTCAATAAGTGTGGTTTACTATTTGTTTCGTGTTAATATTCCAACATCAACTGCAAAGAGATTGTGTTGATTTTTCGTTTCGTTTATTCTGTATATATTTACATCATGCTTCCGGTATGTTGCCCCATGCTGTGACGCAATCTATCTATCTATCTATCTATCTATCTATCTATGTACCTATCTATCTATCTATCCAACCATTTCCCTGCCTTTCTAACGCCTGTTTGAAGATTTCTGCACTTGTGACTCACTTTCTGCTGCTGTGGATATTTCCATATGGAAAAATCTACACCCAATTTACACCCAAGTCTAGACGATTTATACCCAAGTCTAACCCTTGCTTTGGTGTTTAATCTCACTTAGATACTGTAGAACTGCTGCAATTCTTAAGTCAATTCTCTGGGTTTGCCATTCAGAATATATAAATCACCTGGGTGTAGTGCACATGTCTGTGGTGGGAAGATTTTTCCTGTGCATAAGCGTCCGAGTTAGCTTTAACACTAACCTTTTAAGGTAAAAAAAAAAAAAAAAAAAAAAAAAAGTAATTAATCTGGGATAGAAAATGTGGACTGAGTATTCAGAGTTGAGTTATATATACAAGGTAAGGATTTAATACTGAAATGAATCACATCAGTTTTCACTCTACAGACTTGAGCAGGATTCACAATTTGCAAGGGAGTTACGCACAGGTGGTCGAGTTTGCCTAAAACACAGGTGTGTCTCGGTTACATGCATTTTTAAACATTTAAAAAAAAATGTGTGTTTTTTTTTTTTTTGCATGATATTGGCTTAGACAATGGAGGAAATGAAATCTTAATCGGAGACATCACTTAGCTTAAGCACTGACTTATTTATGGATAAGTTATAAATAAACTTGAAGTGAGCTGTAAGCGTGAGCAGCAGATGAGTTCTCAATCAGCTTATCTTTAAAACAATCAGCATGTTTGTGACAGTCTATTGTTAAAAGCACTACAGTGAATTGAATCAAAGCTGATTGGACGTCCTGCGCCGGTGCGCAGATTTTACAGAAATCTTCTTAGCTTCTTATTATATGCATGTACACATTTTCTCAGTAATCATAGGGTGTGTTCCATCTGAATGTTGATTAAACTCTTGTGTTGTGAGTCATGGCTTTAATCTGTGTTGCTTTAAGTCAGACTTGACCAGGCTCCTTAACTGTTTTTATAAAGCATTTTTCTAAATATTTAATATCACCTATTGCATTACACATCATAATCGACACGTCATTATCACAAGATGTACATTCCTTTTTGGAATTTATCGTGAATAAATCTTGGTGGATTAAAATTAAACCACTCGTTTTTAAGTAAAATAAACATAATTCATAAGTCGGTAAGCTTCATACCAGTTAGATGAGGCGGGAATAAAACATACAGTGGGAAATAGCAAATTGGTCAAATACGAGAGGAACACAACAGAAGGGTTAAGAAAACAAAGAAACCTTTCCTATGCTTCATTGTGCAGGTTGTTAAACATTTAAGCGTTTGCTTGAACAGTAAACTGGAAGGACCAGAGTTATGCAACGCTAAAGAAAAAAGGGATTAGTGGATGTTGATGAATGGGAGCTCATTAGTTTTGCTTTTGTTGTGGTGATGTATAAAATCCCAGGACTGACAGAGAGACGTTGATGGTTCCTTGAGCAAGACATTTAACCCTATAAATTGAAATTGTGCTGCTGAACGAATTCTGCATTTGGATAAAAGCCCTTTATTGCCCGACACTGTATAAAGCATAAGCAATTTGCTTAAAAAAGGAGCCCACTTCTTTATATTCAGTCACTGTTTTGTGAAACTGTAAATTCATTTTAAGAAAGAAATTCAGTGTTTTTTGGCTTTTAAAGCAAGCTGATCTAAATGGACTAAATTGTATTTTTTTCTTCCTGTTGTTTCTTCCAGCATGTTTTTTTACTACCTCTTTTTTTCCCCCTTCAAATTTGTAATATTTACAAACGTACCAATGTGCATTAAAAAGATACTTGTGTGACCATTGCATGTGTAGTTCATAAGTGGTAGAAAAAAATACAATAAGGACAATATGAAGCTCAAAGAATTATAAACATGAGAAGATAAACATGGTAAAGTCTGTAAAACTAAAATATCAGGAATGATGACACTTTAAAAAAAAAAAAATCAACCCAGTGGGGTTTACGGTGGTATCAGTCAATCAGTGTGTGCATCAAGAGTGCAAAAGTGTATGTACCCTTAGGACACAATGAAGATGCTTATTTTAATTTACATTTTATTTTTTAAAAATCTTTCTGTATTGTTTTTTGTAGATGGATTTATAACATTGAGGTACATTTTCCCTTATTTTCAAACCAGAAACCTTTGTGGGGGCTACAAACTTTTGCACATAACCATACTGCTCTGTCAGGTGAGCAAAGTCCAAAGGTCTTCACCACTCCTTCACTGTGCCGTTGATGCACACACCCTCTCGGACAAAGTACACCTACTATATGATCTTTGCTCTTTCTTTCTAATCTCCAGAAACGTGTAGGAGAAACAAGCTCCTCCAGAAAGGAAGGAAGTCGAGCGCCGATATGGAGGCTCTGCGTTACTCGCGCTGCACTGGTCAGAGTCTGGAGAACCCTATCCTGACCCAGGCCTCGTCGTTTCTCCTCCATCCTCCTTTGTCAGCGAACCTAACCTCGTCATGTCCTGCTCTCTGTCCATCCAGCCTGTCATCCACAGCCTCGTCCTCTCTCCTGCTGTCCACGTCATCCAGCCTGTCATCCACAGCCTCGTCCTCTCTCCTGCTGTCCACGTCATCCAGCCTGTCCTCCACAGCCTCGTCCTCTCTCCTGCTGTCCACGTCATCCAGCCTGTCCTCCACAACCTCGTCCTCTCTCCTGCTGTCCTCCCCTCTGCTCAGCACTGAGAACACTCAGCTGAAGTACGACCCTCACACCGTCTCTTCACTCTGCTCTTCTCAACCTCAGAGCTCATTGATTCAAAGCACGGAGCCACCCACTGGTCCTGAATTTCAGAAATGTCTGAGTGGTGAACATGGAGATATAAAAATGGAGGAAGATGAATTGTGCTCCACTGACGAACTCAGTTCATACAGTGAGGAGCTAAGCGAGGTACGTCCCCCCCTCCCCAACACCCCCCCAACACCCCCTACATCAGCTTTAATTCCCCTAGGAGAACTTACTGGCTTAATCTAACCTCCTGTACATTTAAACGTGAACCATCATTAAACCTTGTTTTGGAGAAAAAACAGCATGCTAAAATGTAATATACATTTTTAGATAATATTTAAATAAATTAGAGCATCTAAGGGAGACATAAGGCAACTTGAGTACTCACATGTTGATGGGATAAATAGTTCACTCTGAAGTAACTATAAATGACACTGAAACATAAACTAAGTTTATGAGTTCCTTTGTATCAATAAATCTCTACAGAGTACCATAAAGTTGTTCTGGAGTAAAGATAAGTCTCTCAGTAGTATCAAGACATTGCTTCAGAGTATTATTAAGTAACTCTGGAGTAACTCCAGTAATAACTTAATACACATAAGTTGCTTCAGAGTACCCTTAAGTCACTGTGGAGCAAAAATGCCAGTCAGTATTACCAATACATTGGTCCAGTGTACCACTAA